>NC_134486.1:351972590-352207590 GCF_040206685.1 Ascaphus truei
CTATTGTTAACTCAGTGACTGCAACAACAACTGGTAGCAGAGAGATAAAGGCAGCTCCTCCCAATTAGACAGCTCCATGGAACTGAGGTGGGGTAGCCTGCATCCGGCTCCTCCCTTGAAAGTACAGCCCTTAGGATTGGCTCTTTGTCTGTGATCCTCCCTCTAGTGGAATTTAGAGTGGGGCACAAAGCAACAGGGCATGACTTAAGCTCTTCTGTGAACCAGTCACAGTAGATTGGGCGCGGCCTTGACTTTGGCGCCGAGCTTTAGCAATTCCGTTTGCAGAAAAGGCTTGCAACTTCTTTTTGCAAAGCCATGTGGTCCCGTTTATTGCGGGAGTGCCATTTTAGATTATGCAGTCCATGTGGTGAGCTCCCATGGCTAGGGACCACCACTTTCAGTGAAATAAAATACATGCGGTGGGTGTAAAATGGTGAAATTGGTACAGAGGGGCCCTGGCGAAGCCTCAGGGGCCCGTCCCCCAAACATTCTTTAGTGACTGGGTATATGCTCCCAGAGAAGCCTCAGAGTATGCCCCAGCATACTTTTATTTAGTCGATGGGTACACACTCCATGGAGAAGCCTGAGGGTATGCCCCAACAAACTTTTCTTTGGTACTTTTGTGGGTAACCACGCTCCCTGGTGAATCCTCAAGAATGCCCCAACATAGTCTTAGTGGAAGGGTAACCACGCTCCTTGGTGTAACCTCAGGGAATGCCCCAACATATTCCTCTTTAATGGGTGCTCAGGGTCCCTGGTGAAGCCTCAGCGGCCCTTCCCTAGTGTTAGTCCTTTATAAGGGCTTAAGGCAACCACCTCCCTGGTATAGCCTCAGGGAGCGGTTCCCCTCCCTTTCTTTCATCCTGCTGCTGTGCTGAAAGCCTGCCCTGTTACTGCATCTCAGCATCACTTTGATTAGATAATTAAAAAAATCATATTCTCACCTTTTCCTACATTCCTTCAAACAGGACCATTGCCACAGCTGCCATTGTGGAGCAGCCTGATGAGGCTCCAATTTCTGAACCAGAAATCCAAATCATGTTAATATTGGATGGAGTCCATAAGAGCCTAAGCAGGCATCACTTCTACAAAGCCACATTAGCTATAGTTCCTAGAAAGCTTAACAGCATGAGTTTCTATCAGAACATACGTGCTTCTACAAGACCCCAAATAAATACCCCCGTGAACGCATGCAACTTACAGAAAGGATGTGCCAGGACTTGAAAGTGATTCGCAATTATCTGCACCAGAGTAATTCAATTTTCAGTAGAAACAAATGCTGGAAGTGCAGACTGCTAGTCCAGCAGAATTGTGCTATCCTGAGAGAGCAAAGAAATCCTGAGGGCAACAGGGGCACTAAATCTGCCCAGGACAACACCATCCACTAGCTCTACTGCCTAGTAGACACCACTTCAAACCCCACATCCCAGCTCACATCTAACACCATTGCAATGTGGGACTTGCACAAGAGGAGGATGCATGCAATCAACAAGAGACTTCCCTTCACCTGCATCACCATCTGACAAATCTCAAAGAAAGTACAAAAAAACAAATGTGATAGTCTTAATTTAGTAGATTCTTAACATTTGAAACGTAGAACTTGCATAAATACATTAAAAAATTATTAATTTTGCGATGTTTGCATTAATGTATATATAGCCCATACTCCCCCCCCCCCCCAATCAGGTCCCCTAAAGTGTTCTGGGGTCTGGCTATATGTCTCTGTGTGGTGCATACCTGCTGGCAACAGGAGGGCCTGAGTCTCCCGCGATGACATGGGGGACAACAGGAACAGGTTACTGGGGTGAATGCCTTCGTTCTCGCTCAATGGTGCAGCGCCTCCATCTGTAGTAAGCCCCAGGAATGCGGGGTGGAATCCCTACCACAGAATTCCCCCTCCCAGGGATTGAGAGATTCCAGTCTCACACAAGGTTATCGTTAAAACCAGTACACTCTTTATTCTCTTGGGCAGCAGCAGCCGACAGGTACAGTTGATGCACAGTCCACTAACTGTTCTCCCTTGTGATGGTCCCTGCCGCCACTCTGGACCAAAGGCATTCAGAGTGGGGTTAGCTCTTCCCTCACCCCTAAGCAGGATGAGAGGTACTTGGTCCACCTCACTAACTAAAGCTATAGCAGCTCTAATCATGAGCTGCTCACTCCTAACACTAACACTCAGAACTTTACTAAATAGCAAGTGACACTGCTTTATGAAGCCTCCTGTAGGCACCGCCCCTGTGTCTCTTGATTGGACACAGGGTCACGTGACCTCCCTTCACTTACACAGCCCAGTGTCATAAGCAGGGAAAACCCATGACAACTCTTGGCAACCTGCCCTTACCAGGGATTATACCAGGAGGAGGATAGAACTATAGCCCCATTTCTTACCAGGGCTACACTCTCCGTCAGGTGGAAATCCAATGGTCCCCACTTGGACCTAATTTGCTGGACATCCTGCAGGTGTACAATCTGTGAACATACAAAACATAATTAATCAATATTGTGTACACGAGACTGTAACACCCATGATGTTGACATACATAGCGGAAACTCCCAACATGGAGAACCCTTAACTTCAATAATAATGACGGGGATCAGGCTTCTTCACTTCCCGCCCATTGTGATCCACAATCTTAACAAAGAAGGGTTGAACAGACCCATTCTCCGGTCTGTACAAGATGTTGTGCATATATATGTTCCTGCCTGTACTCCAAGTCTTCATCACAGAACATATTTTGTCCTCCCTTAGGTAGGTAGTGCTACCAAACTTCATTCTTAAGTGTTCAAGGACTGCATCTCGGAGCCAGGTGTCTCTCTGGTCCTCGATCTCCTGCATTATCGGCTCTGGCACGTATGGAAACTCAAATCCATGAGATTGCCAGTATCTCGCCGCTATGGCTCTATCTGCTATACTTAACTTAGTTAGATTCCGGTTCCGATACAAAATAGATGAGCCTTTGGGGGTAATTACTTTTTGCATAATGTCTCTCCACCTGTTATCTAAGTCATTGGCAACCTCCTGTGGAGAATAGGTGCCTGCGTCCCACCAGTGATCTACAATATCTTTCTTTATTAATACAAATCTGGTGCGGTCCATCCCCTCATGATACCCTGTGAATAACGGTGCCCACCATTTATCTTGGCGCTCATATGAGGATGACACACTCATACCTTCCTCAGACTCTGCTCTGGAGGATACACCAGATGTCGCTGCCTCTGTAGAGTGCGAGCCTTTACGCCTCCCTCTAAGGACATTCTTGTAAACCGTGGGATTCATCTTAGGTGGTTTGGGACTTACAGGACCCGCTTTTGCAGTAGACTGGGATCCTCTGGCCCTACCTACAGGAACAGGATTAAACACAGTGGGGTTAGGTACATGTACAACACTTGACATTGGTATCTCCCCATCAGATCCCTCATCACTTGTCACCCAAACCCGCCAATCAGTTGAAAACTTGGGCGTCTTATCCAGCTTACTCCCACTAGGACCCAGTGGCACGACACGTGACGGAGCAGGGGCAGTGGCCGGGGCAATGGCGCTAGGGGCGGTGACCACATGATCGCCATAGCCCATTGCAGTGTCTCTGAGTCGGGCGATGCCTCGACCGGTGGGTGCTCTCTTACTTTCTCTTGCGGCAGCGCTTCGGGCTCCCCGCTTGGCTACTTGAGCCTTAAACTCCTCGAACTCTGCTTCCAGCCCAGCTCTCCTTATGGAAGCAATCAAAGCTTCCGGGCCTCTGCTCCAATCCGACCCGGAAGTGGCGTCATCGTTGGTTGTTGCAGAATCTCCTTCCGCTCCTTGGTCTCGCACCGGAAGTGCATCGAGGACCGGAAGGGGCGGTTGTGGACCATCAGGGTCACGGACGGGCAGGTAGGCCTCAAGCCTCCCTCTCTCCACAGGTTCCTCCTTCACCTGGCGGGAATAGGGGGTGGTGGTGTCCTCTTACCACTCCTCTGTCTTGCGATGCTCGTTGGTTCCTCTGGAGCCGTCCGGGTCCCATCTCCGCCGCACTGGGAGTCGCCATGGCTATGGGACTTCTACGCGGTTCAGGCCGCACCAGCGCTCACCGTCGGTGGGTCTCCGGACTCGTCTGCTCCATCTCAGGGGTAAGTGGAACTTCTTTACAGCTGGGGTGGTCCGCCGGCTGGTGCATCACCACCGATGACAGGCTGTCTCTCTCATCCGACGAGGACTGTAACAGCTCCTCCGCTGGGGAATCACCTCGAGTCCTTGCGGCACCGCCAGTGGGTATGGGTTCGAAACGGGCCTGCTCCGGTACCTCCACTGCGATCACGCTCTCCTCCGTCGGGACATCTATTGGAGGCTGGGCCTGAGTCCCTACCCAGGGGTGACATATGGGACCAGGGAAGCCTTTGCAACCACCTCCTCCACCTCGATCAGCGTCGCTGGAGATGCATCTCGTGGGGTCATTATTGTAGGGCATGGCGCGATAGGCCAGAGGTAGAACGTGCCACACTGTTGGCACCATGCCGTAGTACTTGGGGCCGATCCGGGTGACCTGCATTGGACGTACTGGTACCGCAGATATTCGCGCCCATCAACCTCCACAACCAGGAGGCCTCCTGGAAGCTGATAAGTTGTCACGCTTAAGTCAGCCATCTTTTGCGCAGGGGTTGATTCGCTTAGCTTACTGGTTTGACAATCAGATCCTTCTCGTTCACCAGTCAAGCAGAAGTGAAGTTCCTCAGCCTCACTTCCTGTCCCTCCTTCCGCTGGGGAGGACTGTTGGGATTGGTTCTCAGTGTACCCCATCCCTCTGGTGGAAACAAGAGGAGGGGAACTCTCTCTCTTTGGGTGACGTGGCTTCGTCCGTCGGCCAGTCACTGCAAAGGTGGGTGCGGCTTCGGCTTTCACGCCACTCCCTTCTCTTAGCTAAGGTTCTGGTTTTGGCGCCAAACCCTTGCACATCTCTCGCCACATTTCTCTTGCAGCCTGCTTGCAAGCAGCACGTGCGCAATCTAGGCTTGGCGGGAGTCGCCATTTTGGATCGGCTGCAACCCGCGTTGCAGTGAATGGCGCAGCTGTCGCCATTTTAACCTCCTCCATGCCCCGCAGAGCACATGTATCTCTCGCCGCCATCTTTAGTGAGCCCTCTAAGCCCACAATAGCGCTACTCTCAGTGCCTATGGTGCAACTCGTTCCTAGACACTTACTACTCTCAATGGTGCTCTAACCAATGAATATAACGCATGGCATACCCCAGGCTAGGCAGAACTCTCTCCTTGTACACCGCACTCGCTGATGGTTCATTACAAGCACTCTGTGGTGTGTTTTCTGGATACTGGCTAGTGTAATTGGCATTCCTAAGTACTTGGCGTCAACCTACTTTTGGCTACTCATAGTGCAGATCCTATGCTGAAGTCCCTGACCTAGTTAACAGGCTACCCCCACAGGAATCCTACACTATCTGCCTCAAGGCTACTAGAACAGCTAAAGCCACTGTACCCAAATTTACATCACTCTCTTAGGGCACCTAGAGTGTACTGTGAGAGAGGACTGTCTCTCCTGACTACCCCTAGTGTCCAAAAATGCCCATCCTTCTGCATCACTTGCTCTGAAAGTGTACTTATTACTTTCAGCTCTGCTTCGCTGAAATCCTGTCCTGTTTATCTCAGCAACGCCTCCAACTATAGCCCATACTCCCCCCCCACCAATCGAGATCAGGTCCCCTAAGGTGTTCTGGGGTCTGGCTATATGTCTCTGTGTGGTGCATACCTGCTGGCAACAGGAGGGCCTTAGTCTCCCACGATGACATGTGGGACAACAGGAACAGGTTACTGGGGTGAATGCCTTTGTTCTCGCTCAATGGTGCAGCGCCTCCATCTGTAGTAAGCCCCAGGAATGTGGGGTGGAATCCCTACCACAGAAATCCCCCTCCCAGGGATTGAGAGATTCCAGTCTCACACAAGGTTATCGTTAAAACCAGCAGACTCTTTATTCTCTTGGGCAGCAGCAGCCGACAGGTACAGTTGATGCACAGTCCACTAACTGTTCTCCCTTACGATAGTCCCTGCCGCCACTCTGAACCAAAGGCATCCAGAGTGGGGCTAGCTCTTCCCTCACCCCCTAAGCAGGATGAAAGGTACTTGGTCCACCTCACTAACTATAGCTATAGCAGCTCTAATCATGAGCTGCTCACTGCTAACACTAACTTACTCAGAACTTTACTAAATAGCAAGTGACACTGCTCTATGAAGCCTCCAGTAGGCACCGCCCCTGTGTCTCTTGATTAGACACAGGGTCACGTGACCTCCCTTCACTTACACAGCCCAGTGTCATAAGCAGGGAAAACCCATGACAACTCCTGGCAACCTGCCCTTATCAGGGATTATACCAGGAGGAGGATAGAACTATAGCCCCATTTCTTACCAGGGCTACATATATAATTAGGAAGACAGTACTAAAATTACATCAAATTGGCAAAATAGGCAAGTTTAATACATTTTTGCCGCCCTGCAAAGATTTGCAGAGCCGGGTTTTAAGAAGCCCCTATCGCACGGTTTGGACATAAAGGAAGAGAGTTTAGAATACAGTGAAATGTACGTCCATGCAAAAAGGACCCTTTCCTCTTCGATCTGCACTTATCGCAGGTACTAAAATAGGCCCCTCTCTCAATCTCTCCTCCGCCAATTTGAATGTCTCAGAGAGGTTTTTATCTGTGACTTATCGAGGGATATGCAGTCTCACATCTTATACACTTGCTCTTTGCTCGCAGCTTAATAAATAGCCGTTGAAAATGTCATTTTGTGAGTTTTTACATGGTTTAGACATGCAATAAATGAGTACCAGAGCTTAATTCTGCGTGAAGAAGGTTATTTTCGAACAGAACATGCCAATGTTGCAGTTTAACAAAGTGGCCCCTTAGTATCAACATTGCAGTGTCACAAAATTAAACCAGTTGTATTAAAGGAAAAGAATCAAACTGAAAACTTGTGATTTTATTTCCTTGATAAATGTGTTGCCGTTTATTTGCTGCAATTTTGAACCACAACATTTTTGACTATAGTCAAATGGGATTTCCAAATATGTTACAGTTTCTGAAAACAACAAAAGACAGGGGTGCCCAATGCTACCGCAAATTGACAAAACATACAGTATATGGTAATAAGTATAAAGTTTACATACTTCAATTACTGCACCGACACACTTTATTCGAGCAAATACCCAGTATGTACCTGGCAGATACCTGGAATGCGCCGCTCCTCACCTCTGACAAGCCCCGTTGCGTTTGCCTTCCCAGCCTGGGTTCATGCCTGGTTGACGGGCGGCTGATCTGTTAAATGATAATGATTAGGATTTAATAGGCTGCAATACTTCGCATGTCTACCAGATGGCATAAATTCATGAATTGTAATGCAGTATATATATGTATACTGTGCAGTATTGCAGCCAGCGGGAATAAAATGCTTCAATCCCTGCCTGGAAAATACCTCAATGCACTCGGGCAGAAAACAGTCACAAACCTCAATACACCCGGGTATACCCGAATTCGTGGGACTAGCCGAGCTCGAATAAAGTGTGTCGCCAGTGTATAATAGTAATTACTTGGTTATTTAGTTAAACCCTTTGGCCAAAGCGTCGTAAACCTGCATACCAAACGTCAAGGTATAACCACAAATGCAGGTCCTAACACTAAAAGTGTGAACCTTTCCTTTTACCTCTGTATGAGGGGAAGCAACTACATTGAGTCTATTATTATTATTATTGAAGTACTTAAACTTTATACTTATTACCATATACTATATGTTTTGTCAATTGATGTAGCATTGGGCACCCCTGTCTTTTGTTGTATAAATTTGCCGCGCTCAGTAGCACTAATTTTGGCATAAATATATATTCATGATGTGGTGGGTGTAGGAGTTTGAGCTAGCTGGGAATGTGTGTGTTAACCAGTTTCTGAATGACTGCGTAACAAAGTCAAAACTGATGCAAAGAGTGCAATATTAAAACATCTATCTCTTGGTTTTAATGTCTTGTACAAAGGTACTTTAGTTTTTTGTGTTGTGTTTTATGGGTTAGTTTGTAATATGGGGAGGGTAAAATGGACCTGCGAGGGAGGATTTGGGGATGTACACATTATAATGAGATATACTGTACTGTACTGTTTCAAATTATGTTCCTCTGCGCATCATTTTACTAGTATATCAAAATTCAGGTTTGAGGTAGCTTGGATCTTCTTGAAATAAAATCTGCATCAATTGTGAGAAACTTGACTAGTAAGCTTTTAACCTTTGACAGTCCCAATAACAAATGCTGCAGTACCTAATATTGTTGATTTTATACAGTACATCACACCCAATATGTCAAAAGTTCAGATGTTAAGACGTTTTCTATTACTGCATGTTACATTCTGCTTAGCTATATCAATATTGTTCTTTGCTGAAAATGAATAGGTACTGTACATGCAAAGAAAAAAAAACATACAAATCCCTAGACATTGACTTTGGAAGTTGGGAACAAGTTTTGGAATACATAAGGCATATTGATGTCTGTTATTTTTTCTTTGCTTTACTCTATTTCTTTTACATGTTGATTCTCTAACTGTAATGTGTATTAGGTTAGCAATACCATTTTAGAAAGCAAACCTATAACTGCACAATACTGCTAGCTATTGAAGGACATAATGCTTACATGAGATTTGCTAAGGATTTCATACTCCATAAAATGAGGCCAAGCAATTACTTTTGCATGGGCAAATTAATCTGATTTTGAGATTTAGCTACATTAATGGACTTCTCTCCTGATTGCAAACAATTTAAAGAAATACAATACCTATTTAAAGGGCATGGGCACTCGAGTGAGAAGTGAACAAGGCAACAAGATTTGTCATTAAGACATAACTTTAAAAAAAATGATAAAATATATATCTAAACAAAAATAGATACAAATAATTGCATACTTACTGTATGCTTTAAAAAAAAAACCTAAAGGAGGGCTGTGTGTGTGTTTTAATGAAACACAACATTTGTGAATCCATAGCATCTAATGTTGCCAAATTTTCATAACAACTGGACAAAGGGCCTCATGCAGTAAGCGTTGATAAGGATTTTTTCGGCATTTTATAGCCAAAATTGGGTTTGAGATTCAGTAAGCGCCGATAATTGCTTGATTTCGGCAGTTTTCGTAACCGATAATTTTGTTATGGCCAGTCGTCTGCCGATAAGCCTGTTTTCGGCACTGATCGCCACTTTTTTAAATCGGCTGGATTCAAGTACCAAAATCAGCTTATCGGGGCTGATCGGCACTAGGAAATTGAGATTTTATGGCCAATTTCTCCCGCCAACTAAAGTTGGCAAGTTGGAGGGGAGAACGATCGCTAAGGCTGCCGGAACGGCACTTAGAAAATAAAACTCTTCTGTACATCAATGGAGTCAATGGAGCGGGGACGTATAACAGTATAGTACTGTTTACGTTTCATTGCTCACAATACAAAGGGGATTTGCATTACAGTGTGGGGGGCATTCCCTGCATTGTGTCACAGCTGACGTGTATTATTTGCATAACATTGTACTTTTAGATGTTTTCATCATTTGCGTGTCACATTACTCATCATGTGATGATGTGTCAAGGGAAAATCCTATACTTAACTCTTAAAGGAGAACCTCACATCATATCACACATTTTACTGAACTGAGCGACAATTATTTATATGATGTTACACATGTCACACATCTAACACATACACCGTATATTCATGTTGCTTTACATTACACAATGCTTGTAATGTGTAACGCATCTTGAAACGTTCATGTACATCTTTCTTCTCATGTTTACATGTAGTTTTGGGTCCTCCCTTTTTCATGACGTCACTTATTGGACACTCAATCACATTGCATGTTTACATTGTAAACGTTGCATTACAAGCACTTCAACCTAACTTCTACACACATCTACAGTAATTCATCATTGTGACACCTTTCAAACTGATTCTATAGCAACTATCCTCATGCAATAAATGTATGCATATGCACACGAGAATTCATTGTTGGCAACATGTGACAATAACATGGCTAATTACACATGTTGCAGCAAACATTTTACACGCCAATCTCAGGCTTTTTGTCAAATTACATGACTGACTCTTGCGTTCAGAAGTGTTACATGCATTGCACATTAAATTAATTATTTTCAAGCAATGTTTGTACAAAGCTTCACGTGACATCATTGTCAAATATCATGATTCCCTGCAGAATACACAGAACAAATACTTCTAAGATCAAGTGCAGACAGCTTGGGACAGAAGTACTTTAATATGTTAATGTAACACCTTGCATTTTACTATGTCACCTGACATCATCACATACCTATTTAAAGGACGCCCATTACCTGCTCATTCACATCTACTCATTTCAAAATGTTGCGATTGTTTAGGAGACGGAGGAACATTCTTTTCCATGACATGCTTGCTGATCAAGAGAATGACATAGGGCAAGGGAGGGACAGACCCAGGGACAGTGACAGGGACAGGCACGCGGATACGACAGGGACAGGGAGAGGGACAGGCCGAGGGAGAGGTAGAGGGACAGGAGATCAGAGGAGAAGACAGAGGAGACAAGTTGTGCCTCGTCC
The DNA here is from genome assembly GCF_040206685.1 of Ascaphus truei. Classification (NCBI taxonomy): domain Eukaryota; kingdom Metazoa; phylum Chordata; class Amphibia; order Anura; family Ascaphidae; genus Ascaphus; species Ascaphus truei. The sequence continues at coordinate 351,983,182 of NC_134486.1, forward strand.
GCGTGTGTACAGGGAGAGAACCCTGTTAGATGGGATGAGTGAGGAGGAGATAGTAAGTCGCTATCGTTTGAGTTCAGCAGCAATCTTATCTCTTTATGAGGAGATAAGGGGAGATTTAGATTTTTTGACAGCTAGAGTTCGTGCAGTCCCTGGGCTTGTTAAAATGCTGTGCTCATTACATTATCTTGCTTCCGCGTCATTCCAGACAACTGTGGGCATAGTGGGCGGGGTCTCGCAATCTACATTCTCGCGGGCCTTTACCCAGTTTCTCTATGCACTCAATAGACGCGCTAGGAATTCTATTCATTTTCCTACAGAGGCGACAGAGTGGCTGGAAGTCAGGAATGGCTTTTATAATATAGCAGGGATACCATGTGTGCTGGGTGCAATCAATTGCACACATGTTGCTTTGATTGCACCTAGTCAGAGTGAGCATGTTTACCGCAATCGTAAGCACTACCATTCACTCAATGTACAGGTGGTATGTGATGCCACGATGAGGATAATGCATGTGGTACCCAAATTCCCTGGTTCCAGTCACGATTCCTCTATCCTGAGGAACTCTTCAGTCTTCCATGCGTTCGAAGAGGGACATTTTGAACATGGTTGGCTGCTGGGTGAGTACAGATTTAGATGTTCTAACACAAAACACATTTTTCTTTAGGAATGTTGTCATTGTAGAATCTTATCACTAATGTAAGCTTATGTGTGCTCCATTCATTATAGGTGACTCAGGATACGGAATTAGGCCGTGGCTCTTGACTCCGGTGCTAAACCCTCAAACTGAAGCAGAGAAGAGGTACAATGCAGCCCATATCTCTACAAGATCTGTTATAGAGAGGACATTTGGCCTACTCAAGACCAGATTTAGGTGTCTGGACAGAACTGGTGGGGCTCTTCTATACAAGCCTCAAAAAGTGTCTGATATTATCCTTGCCTGTTGCATTTTGCACAATGTTGCACTCAGGCACAATGTACAATCAGACCTAGCTGAGGCTTTGGTAGATGAGCATCCAACCCATGTAGCTGCTGAAAATGAACAAACAGCCAGTGGTGGCCAGACACGCCAGAATCTCATCAATTCCTTTTTTTCTTGTAAGTAAAAACATATATGTACTACTTTTATAGATTAATTATGTTATATTAACAATAATGTTTCTTTATATAACCTTCTGTTAGGACACAGATGAATATGGGTTGCACACCTTTCTTTTCTCTGCTGTGTGCACAAAGGGATGTGGCAGCGGTATGTTATTGTTGCACAGGTTATATAATCCCTCTTCAATTGTACATTAGTTGTGTGTATGTGAATACAACTGGAGTAACAAAGCAGTAATATTTTAGCATTGTGTTGTTCCTTATGCTAACACAATACACATAGTATGGCCATAGTCATTCATTCTTGCAGTATGCTTACATACAATGTTATTGGTGCAGTGTAACATGTACATCCATATGATGTGTACACCAGGCTGCTTTACATTTTGAATGTCATTAAATATACATGGTGTTGCACATTTAACACCAAATACACACTTTGCTGTGTTGCTTACGGTACTGAAGATGGCATGTCAATGTTTGCAATTTATATATTGTTCCTTTGCATTATAGGTATATCTCCAGTATGACTGATCATGGTATGTATATTTGCTGACATCTGGCATAAGATGTGCCTACCTCAATATTCGTAGAATTATTTGAACTAAAAAACCAACATATTGGTTCAAAGACAAATGTTACATATATGTACTTTCTGTATCATGTACATGCATTTAGCTACTATTGAGGTTGTATTGTATTGTATGTCTTTATTTATATAGCGCCATTAATGTACATAGCGCTTCACAGCAGTAATACATGTGGTAATCCAATAAATAACAGATAATATAAATAACAGATCATGGGAATAAGTGCTTTAGACATTAAGGAAGAGAAGTCCCTGCTCCGAGGAGCTTACAGTCTAATTGGTAGGTAGGGGGAACGTACAGAGACAGTAGGAGGGAGTTCTGGTAAGTGCATCTGCAGGGGGCCAAGCTTTATGTGCCATGTGTTCAGAATAGCCACAGTCCTATTCATATGCTTCTTTAAGCAAGTGTGTCTTAAGGTGGGTCTTAAAGGTGGATAGAGAGGGTGCTAGTCGGGTACTGAGGGGAAGGGCATTCCAGAGGTGAGGGGCAGTCAGTGAAAAAGGTTTAAGGCGGGAGAGGGCTTTAGATACAAAGGGGGTAGAAAGAAGACATCCTTGAGAAGAACGCAAGAGTCTGGATGGTGCATAACGAGAAATTAGGGCTGAGATGTAAGGAGGGGCAGAAGAGTGTAAAGCTTTAAAAGTGAGGAGAAGAATGGAGTGTGAGATGCGGGATTTGATCGGAAGCCAGGAGAGGGATTTCATGAGGGGAGATGCTGAGACAGATCTAGGAAAGAGTAGAGTGATTCTGGCAGCAGCGTTAAGGATAGATTGTAGGGGAGACAGGTGAGAGGCAGGAAGGCCGGACAGCAGGAGGTTACAGTAATCAAGACGGGAGAGAATGAGGGCCTGAGTCAGAGTTTCATGTGCATTGTATTAGAAAATGATTACTCCCATTTCATCACATTTAATGTATGTTCCCTTATAAATTCCATTAATGTAATATAGAGGTGTTTGGAGAGAAGGGGATAACTGTACTTATTTGTTTACTTACGGGAGCTCATTAATCACGGATGCAATTGACTGATCATAACACTCCATGCATGAATGCCTGTAATCACAACAATGCATGGTACATCTTATATTTTGCAATGTAGGTGATTATTAATGCTACAAAATATTTGTCAACATTAATTAAAATGTGTCACATGTGTATGTATAAGTCACACGTCTGTTGATGTGACCTACATGTAACAAGTGTCAAAGTGTAAACAAAACCACTATTGTGTCAATAATTGTACTGTAATTTTGCATTTCTAATTTCCCACAATGACAATGTTGGTAATATATTTGGAATGTCATTGACGTCACTTCATCATTATCATGATGATAATTATCAAGTATTCTCAAAATATAACCGTCAATCACGTGCACATTAGCATAGGCACACTTTTTAAGACAACTGTTTGTGTCTGTATCAATTTGTGTATGATCCATGTATAACACCGACAAATGATAACAGCAGGTTTATTATGGTAGCTTATATCATCATATTGACTGTACTATATGTTGAACGTTTAATAATCACAGTAAACTATAGTTAGTTTGGTACATGAAATATACACATAAACCTACTTCATTACATGATGTTGATGTCATATTCAGAACATCATGCATTGTAGGGGACCACAACATCTTGCCAATAACATTATTTGCTACAGTCCCAAACCATTTTATCAACATACCCATGTAACAAGAGATTTTTAACAAGAAATGGCTAGTTGGTTGTAAGTGTCCTTTACATTGGGAGAAGGAGTGGCTCAGTGAGTAAAGACACACACTGGCACTGAGAGTTTGAAGCAGGGGAGTCTGGTTCAATTCCCGGTGTCGCCTCCTTGTGACCTTGGGCAAGTCACTTTATCTCCCTGTGCCTCAGGCGGCAAAAAATAAATTGTAAGCTCCACAGGCCAGGGACCTCAGCCTGAAAAATGTGTCTGTAAAAAGCTGCGTACAACTAGCAGCGCTATTTAAGAACATGCTCATATTATTATTATAATTATTATTATTGTTACATAGTTTCGACAGTCATACGTTCCATTACACAATAGAATACACAAATGTGTTAGCAGAGTGGGAATGGTTGTTATATATAAAACACACCATGGCCTAAAATGTTAGTAGTAATTAAAGAACACTCAAGAAAATTTCCAGCTGCACTATTTTGCAACATCATTATGTTAATTAAGTGCTTATGCAATATAGGCATAAGGGTATCACATTTTTAATTGTTTGTTAATAAGCGCTGCAAGCAATATAAAATTAGTTCCATATGTAGTATAGTAGTCGGTGGCTGCTCCTCACAATCATCTCATATAAAGGTAGACTCTTCTGAAATCATACATTGATCCGATTGTATCTTCCCCGACATCTCTGAAAAACAGCAAACACATGATGGTCAAAGATGACACCTTACTATATATGTATCCGTGACAACGCGTTACACAGCTCTATATGATTGTGTACATACACACGTCAGTCACTTATATGTTAGAACTACAAGTGTACATCATTATGTAATCGAGAATTAAATTAGTAGCAGGCATAACTATGTATATGAAGTTAACGTTGCCTGTATACTGAAAAATGTGCGCGCACATCTTAGTGTGCGCACGCACTTCACGCTTGGGTCGACTAACTGTTAGCGCATGCGCAAAGCAATGCGTACGTTGTGCGTTCAATACATGTTGAAAATAGCATTAACCATTAAATATTTATTTCACATACAATGAAGGCGAAACTACACTCCTTCTAAACGAGTACATCTGTATTCTTTTTAAACAGACGTGTGTGGACAGAAAGCACGGCCGATAACACAATGCTCAAATGCAATACGTGTGACGTCATGTTAAGCCAGCGTGAAGCGCACGCAAACACTCCTCCCACTCAATTAACATTCGGCTAACGCCCAGTGTACGCCCACAAACACTGAGGCGCACGCATGACACAGTGCAGTTACCGTAACTATAACAAAACAACACAGCCAATAGGCTTTGACGCGCGCACGTCGCTTGGGGGCGGGACTTACATCCGTAATCCTTTTTAAGGACGCCTTGGCACATGAGAAGGGTCCCACGTCATACGTGGTCGACCCGGTTTGTTTGTTGTTGATGTTGCATGATAACAAAAGAGGTGTGTGTTACAGTTATGGTAACATGTTTATAATATGTTTAAAGGGATAGGAAAGTACATATATTTATTCCGTGAGCAATGTGTATTACTCTTTCAGGTTCTACTATATTGTAATAGGAAACAATGTGTTTGTGATCGCTACATGTTATGCAGTCTGCAACGTTACGCTGTATCCATGCATTTAAAGTCAAAATGGTGGTTACCAAAAAAAAAACTTTTAACGCTGAGTCAACGCATAACGATTTTATATTTACCATTCTTATAGAAGTAACACTTCGTCTGCCTGCAACTGGTCGCTCCAGAAAACCAAGGCATTTGCATCCACGGTTGACCCAAACGCTGAATCCTGTATGACACACATCTCCTCCATGAAGCGCTCATAGGAATCGCCACTGCTTTCTTCAAACAATTGGTCCGGAGGTAGGTTCATTTCTTCGGGTACCCATTCGAATGCGTTTGCAGCAAAAACGCTTTGTACAAAATCATAGCAGTTATGTTCTTGTAGAATGTGTGTTTCAGCAATGGCGGGTGCATATATTGCAGCAGGTATGGATTCACACGGAACAGTAGTAGCGGATCCATTGCTATTGGCATTAGGAATAAATATGCCATTTAGCACAATATGTGTGCCGTCTTCCACGGTGAATTGTTTTTCCTTAGCAATCTTCCAAAAACCATACCTTTCTTGTAGCTTATCCTGCACACGTTCAAAACAGTCATTAGTTGATAAAGTGAATCTTACTGAGGATTTTAAATTTCGCGCACGCCCAGGTTCTTGGTAATAAGGATACTTTGCTCTAATCAAATCATAGATTTGTCCCACGTTGGCTTTCTGGTCTGGACTTGACACAATCGCTTCTGCAATCATCAGTTTGTACCCCTTGTGTGGATGCATATTTGTACATAAATCATCAGCCATTGCAGAGTATCAGAAATGATGTGTGCAGTTCTATGTTCTTTGCTCATAATAATGAAATGGTTCAAATGCTAACTATTTTGTGTCTTTCCTTTTCAAGGTCACACAATGTTTCAACTTGTACTCCTTGTTTCAAGCACCAATTGTAGGTCTAGAAATAATTGGTTTCACATTTGTGGTTTCTGATAGCCGTTTGACTGACTAACATGTAGCAACTTTTATCTACTTTCTCAAAACATTTCTAGACTTTTAATTAAGAAACATTGTGGGTTGAGGAAAAAAACATTGTCCACTTTATGAAAATAGTGCTTACACAGCCATATAATGAAATACACACACACCTGCAAAAGTAATTATTTTTTTCCCCCATAAATTTCTGTGTCTATTTGAAAGTCTGGTTAACTCCCTGTCTGCATCAGAGTTTAAGTATGTGTGTATATGTAGATATATATATATATATATATCTCATAAATATAAATATATATATATATATATATATATATATATATATATATATATATAATGTCAGTAAAACCAAACTTTTAATGTGTGTGTATATTACAATATTTAAGGGTTTATATGTAAAGAGGGATTTTTATATTGGTGTGATTTATTTAAAGGTTAAAATAATAGAGGCTTAAAAATTGTTATGGCCTATTGCATTGACCTGTCTGGTAAATGTGATTTACCATCAAACAAGGTTTTTTTTTAATTTAGAAGGCCAGTAGTGTTACAACCAATAATATCTCTGTAATGCAGGTGTACACAGAACATATTGATGGCAGTAAGTAGGCCTTGTATGAAACCTATTTAAATGGTGATAAACATGAGTGAATTAAGTAATAAACATTTGTTTTAGGCCAATACTGTTATAGGCTCACAGTTAGTATAGTTCACAAACATTAGGCCTGTATTATTAAAATACTGTGTTTTCACAAGGAAGCATGAAGTGTATGTTTTCTGAAAATACATCTATACCAGTTTAGATAGTACAAATCATATATATATATATATATATATATATATATATATATATATATACACACACACACACTGTGTGTACATATATCCATACATACTACATATATATTAGTATACATTCACAGATATGTTCTTGAAACAAGAACACATAAATGATTAAAGGACAACATTACAATAGGCAAGCAAGGTGAAGGTAAGTAATGTTTTACACTTAATCCTGCTGTACACGGACAAGAAAGATGTTTGCAGTTAAATAGATGTGTGTTTTTAATTGCATGTGAATAATATTAACATGCAATGATTACATCAAGTAACACACTCAAATAAAATGTTTTGCAGGTAAGTCAATGGCAGCTTCTCTAAACATAGCAACTGGCTCCTGGTGGACCATTACTGAACAGATGATTAATACATCAATATTAATAACACTATTCATTAATTAGGACTGTTAACATTTCCAAAACTTCACGTGTACAAGAACATACTTGAAAATTTGGAAACAACAGGTCTTCAGCATACATACAATATTCATTAGATAATCTGAAGTCAACAAAACAAGGCCAAAGACATATTTAGTGAATTACAACATTTTTTTTTTTCCTTTTGAGAGCGAGTAACAGGCCTGCTTGTTGTCTCTGGGATTTTCCTTTTTCGTTTACCAACAACTTTAGGCACAACAGAGCCACTTTGAGTGGCCTCTGGCACTTCACGGGCAGGGCTTGTGGCCAGTGACTGTTCACCGACAGGCCTTGTGGGCAGTGACTCACCGACAGGGCTTGTGGGCAGTGACTGTTCACGGACAGGGCTTGTGGGCAGTGACTGTTCACGGACAGGGCTTGTGGGCAGTGACTGTTCACGGACAGGGCTTGTGGGCAGTGACTGTTCACGGACAGGGCTTGTGGGCAGTGACTGTTCACGGACAGGGCTTGTGGGCAGTGACTGTTCACAGACAGGGCTTGTGGGCAGTGACTGTTCACGGACAGGGCTTGTGGGCAGTGATTGTTCACCGACAGGGCTTTTGGCCAGTGACTCACCGACAGGGCTTGTGCCCACTGACACATGTGAGCAAGTTGGTAGACACTGCACAAGTGATGGTTGGTCCGTTTCATGTGTGTCTTTTTTTGTTTGTGTCCAAAAACTGGTCAGTAGTAACTGCTTGTGCTTCTTTGTTTTTGCCGCCTCCTTTGTAGGTGTCCGCTCCAGAATTTCTACAGATGGCAGCGGTAGGATGTTGTCAGGAACATGCATAGAATTTTCTGCTACTTGACCGGTAACATCCCGACCTGGGGAATGAACATCAGATGCATGGGGTGAAAAATGAGCACCATGTAAAGATCCTTCCTGTGATGTGTTGAAGTTGAAATTTGGTACTGTAGTCATTCTCAAGTAATTCGCTTGGGTTTGCTGAACAACTAATGCTTCGAATGAGGTGTTGATTTTTTGCAACTGTTTAGGCACTTCAATAAAGACTCTGTGGAGATGTGCCAATTGTGATATCGTTTCTTCCTGCAGTGAAATCATCCTTTCCAGCACTGTCATCAGATCAGAATGGCGACGATTTTCTGCTTCCACAATTTTTCCCTCAGAAGCTACTATTGCATCGTATGTGTTAGTTGATGGACGATTTGGCTGTATAACTGTTTCAATGGGAACCTCTTCATGCTCACTTGATTGTATTTCTGTGTCTATGGCGGCATCATCATCATCTTCATCATCATGTTCTAAAAATAAATGTACACATTATTAAATGGCATGTTAATCTCTGCTGTGTTACTATGTAATTGTACTGTGTCATAAGTAACACCTAACATGTTTCCATACGTTTTATAACCTCACATTAAAAACTACCTTGACTTACGAATAATGTTTGGACTCAGTATGAAATATGAATGAATGAAAACTTGCTCTAAACTCACAACTCCTACATGATAGTTAACATCACTAACACAATACATGTTGCCTTACACTTCATTTTCACTGACACTAAGTAATCCTATTTAAAGAACATGTGCAAAACAAATAATGAACATGACAACATAACATATAGAAGTGCACATATTATATGGCCACCAACTGATACACTCACCTTCTAGGTGTGTTGAGCTGCATGACCCAGGTGAAGACACTTGTTCCGTCTCAGGTGACACATGTCCTCCAGGGGCAACTATATATAACAATAACATTAGTTGGACATTTACATGTGTAAATATTGAACAAACAGTTATTGTATGTTCTGTATTTATGACTACCTAACAGCATCAGTTATTAACCGAAAATATGTGTGTGAAAGTGAACATAAATAGTTGTAATAACAATGTACATGCCTGTGTACTTAGAACTTTTGAGTTCCCTAACATACAACATACTATGTTTCTGCAGTAATGCGTGAGGATAAATTGATAAAATTTGTACATAAAAATCATATGTTGTGTAGTCATATCAGTATCATAATGTACATAACTATCATGAGATGAACATTCACAATGGTTATCATGAAGGTGGTCATATTGCAAAAAGTTTTGTTTTTGGTACAGGATATGTGTGGTACATTAATAGAAGATGTGGCACACCTGAATGTGGCTGTCACTCAACAAGACAACACATGCAGTGTGTGATAATGTGTCGTTGATAGCAGTTCAACTATAGATATGAGTGAACTAATGTGTGACGTACGGTTTGATAACTAATGACTTGTTGGGGCATTTAGTAGCTAGAGTTAAGCTTTCAAATGAGTGTGATTAACTTCAGTTTTGCTAGTCAGGTTGTAAGAACGGTATTCCCTTCCCAAAAAACCCTAATCAGCCAGACCTTTCAATTACTTCAAACAGGTGAAAATGGTGTGAACTAAGTTGACCCTAAGATGACCCTGTAATTTGGGTGTGTGCTGAATCCCACCCCCTCTGTTGACGTGTATGCTGTGATGACATATTCATTGCAGCTGCTTTAACACAATGGTAGAGGAGCTAAATAGTCATCTGCAGTGTGCAAGTTATGAACACAATGACATAACATATGCTACGTGTGCCTCATTATGCTGTCTGTATATGACATAAAGCAAAAATGGACCTTTTCATAAACAACTATACATGTGTTAGTGCAAGTGATGTTTGTAGGCCGTTGCATGCAATATATTTGATGCATGCTTAGAATAGGCAGTAATGTCGTGTTTGTAGGAGTAAAATAAATAAAATACACAATAATATTATACATATTTATGTTCTGTACCTGTAGCTAGTAATAATTTCTCATTAGCATGTGTTACACATGTGTACTACCCTGTTGTTCCCCATCTTCGCCCACCATCAATTGCTTCCACTGCAGCAATGCATTTTGGGAATTCACATGTAAATGACCACGCAATGGCACGTGCTATATTAGTTACTGCTTTTAGTAGGACTACAACATATATGTCTATTTTGAGATATATATATATATACAGAATCAGACATATACATATATAGATGCAGGTATGCTTATATTGTGAAGACAGTATAAAAAGCAGCGGAAATATGCAAAATAACTGTAAGCAACGACACGCCTAGTACAGTAATATTTCTCACCTGGTGGAAATTGTGAGGGATAAATTCCAATGTCACGTTCACCGGCCAAGCCCTCCACGACGACGGGAAGTAATTTTCCCCGAAGCAGCTCCTCCAATGGAGTTAATATCAGACGTTGTGGTGGCGGCCCACCTCCAGTGCCAGAAGCATGCACGCGTTGGTCTTGTATTTTCTTTTTCAATTTTGACCGAATATCGTCAAATCTTTTGCGACAATTCCCCTTGTCCCTGACACGATTCCCACACGCATTGACACCAATTATTATTGTGTCCCACATTTCTTTTTTGCTTGATGAACTTGTACGCGCTTGAAATAGAAACAAAATATATGACGTTAATTCATAATAATAGAAGCACCAGTTTCTTACACTGCTAGCTGTTCCAAGAGATAGCAAACATGCTGTTTTAGGTGTAATATGTGAAGCACATGAGCATTCACTACTAAACCTAGACATGTAAGCAAGCTTGCATTCATATTGTAAGCAGTTATGGCAAATTGAACGCCTGTGTTTAGTTGTCCTTGTAACGCATGATAAAAATCTGTGTTTCCATAATAATTAACATAGACAGATATTCTGTACCCATATTTGCATATGAACAAAACTCACATGACCTAGGATCACATGTATTTGAAGAATAAATGGAAAGGTACACTTACCTACTAAATGTCCATAGAGACTGTCATAGTGCTCCAGAATCCCAGTGACAAGAGCCCTATTTTCCTGGTCATTGAAGCGAGGATTACGTGGCTTCTCCACACGTTTCTTCCGAGCAGGTTTAGGCTCAGAGCTTGGCTGCTGCTGACTGGACTCTCCTTGTTCCAATGGAAGAGACTCCAAAAGCTGGTCACCAGCAAGCACGCCACCACCAGACACCCCATCAGCAACTGAGCCACCAGCAGCACTCCCACTCCCAGCAACAGCACTTGCACTCCTAGCACCAGCACTCCCACTCCCAGCAACAGCACTCGCACTCCTAGCAACAGCACTCCCACAACCAGCAACAGCACTCACACTCCCAGCAACAGCACTCACACTCCCAGCAACACCACTCGCAGCAACAGCACTCCCACTCCCAGCAACAGCACTCGCACTCCCAGCAACAGCACTCGCACTCCTAGCAACATCACTCCCCTGAACAGTACGTTCACTCTGACGCGTACTCGCATGAGTAGCACTACCACTCCCACCAGCATCACTCTTCCCACGCTTTGCGGGCATACTTACAGCACTCACAAAAAACAGAAAACAAATGTACAGCCAATCACACGAAACACTTCTACATATAAAACAAGACAAAGATGTAAACAAAACAACAAAGGACAAAGCTCTCACAATACACAACAAGTCTCTCAGTCAATATGCAAATATTAAATCGCCCAGCTCTGTGCATCTCTCTCTCTCTCACTCCCAACAACACAGAGAATGATTAACAGTACACGTTGCCTTTAAATATGGCGCGCTATCCAATACATGCTTGCTTCGCCTGATTCAGCAAGATTTTTGATTGGCCAACCTAACAGCACCCCGCCACGCACGCCGATACACCTGTGTGTGATCGGCAAATCATCGTGAGAGTGGGCGGATTTGTTTTCGGTTTCATTTTGAAGACATTCGGCACTTACTGCATACGGAGACGGAAAATCGCCAATAACATGACTAATCGGTAAGCTTGCCAATTTCACATAATCGACGCTTACTGCATGAGGCACTAAGTCTTTACTTAGACACATTAAAAAATATTGTTTTCTACCATCAGGATCTAACAGTGTGTCCATACAGTATGCTCGCTTGTGTTTAAATGCTGCAATGCAAAATATTACAGCCTGCAGGGACCAGATGATATAATATCAACTAATATATTCAACTTTATAGTCCTTATGTGGATAATAGTCCTTGGTTGATACTTCATCAGATCTAAGTTACAATGGCACTATCGGTCAATGTGTTTTTTCCTGTGGAGAGAGAAGACTCAAACAAAACAACAGCCACAAAAAACCACACTCGTGTCCACAAACCATAACTGATGTCTTTGCATTGCTCGCTCATCCAATCAATTAACTGAAAATAGCAAATTTTAACTATGAATACTATGAATACCAGATTACTTTGTTTTATAAGATTTAAACCTGGCATTTATAATGTTCTCACTGGGCCCGAATAAGCAATTGTTTTTTATGGCTGTACAATTTTTACTGATGTTTGCAAACTTTGTTCACTTTTTTGCATAAAACTTTGTGAAGTATATTAGAAGACAAGCGGGACCAAGTAACATGAGGCTTCGCACTTTTATAGAGTATCTAGCCCTTTTTTTTGCGATGGTCGAAAACGTTTGCTGTAATCTTGCAAAAACATTTTATGCATTCCTGAGCAATGGGAATTTTTACAAATATTTAATAAAAATACAAGATAAAGGAAGAAACCTAAAAAAAAATTGTGAAGCCAATTTGTAGACATTTGCTCAACTGTTGTTTTTCTGCACAAAGCAAGGTGACTGAAATGCAGAGATTAGGCTCCAAGAAATCCCATTGTTTCTATATAATTATACTTTCATACATTTATTTTCACACTCCCTTTGGTAAACTGTAAAGAAAAATGAACAATGTGAATGTGTTTAGAAATCACCTGTTAATTGAGTGAAACAAGGAGTAATATCACAAGTAAATGCTAAAATAGACAAGTTTTGTTTCCTACGAAATAAAAGAGAAACAAAGAGAATGTTGTTAAAAAAAAAGTTGTCATGTTGTTTGTCATAATAATATTATCAGGGGTTTCCACACGAAGACTAAATAAAAAACAATGGTCATTTTATAGGGGGGAAAGTTAGTTTATTTGAAGTCATAAAGACAAGCTACAATAAACTGTCATCACAGCAGCCAGCATTTTAATACCAACAACGTTTCATAGAGCCAGAAACTTTATAAGAGAAAAAATATATATGTGAAAATGTTTTATCTTTCCATACTGTTTGTGAAAATAGGGTGTGCAAAATTGAATAGGCAAGCTTTAATTTGTGGCTACAATTAGGATGTTGACATTTTAGCCTATTGAGCACAATCAGTAAATAGCCCTACAATAATTATAGTTCTTAATTCTTTCAATTTGTTAACCAATGCCTGATGTGCATGTAATCAGGAAAAACATTAAGACAAAGTACAAGTCTATCAGAATAGGAAATGTTTCATAATCACATAATTTATTTAGAAAATAAACCCTTAAAGAGTTGAGGACACATTAATGAATCATCTATTTGTATATACAGTATGTATACATGTTATATATATATATATATATATATATATTATATATATATATATATATATATATATATATATATATATATATATATATATATATATATATCCCATAGCCTCTCTTGCATTCCCAGTAAAATCAACCCCACACTGATGAGACCCATCAAGGTCGAAACAGCTGTCTGTGGGTGGTTTTCTGGGTATGCACCTTAACCCTGGCTGTGCTCAAAGCTGTGACCATGCAGCAAGCTTAAGCCTATAGGGAACCATGTTAAAAATGGTTATTGAGGCAAAAAGTGACACTGTGTGCTCATTTGCATGTCATTTCCCAGAATCCCTTGCTGCAGTGGAAGTGCTGTATGCTGGGTGATAATGGGGAAAGGCGGGGTTGGAGACCTGCCTAAGACATGCAGATGAGCATACAGTTATATTTGCATATATATGTATGCCTATAGGGAACCACGTTAAAAATGGTTTTGAAGCAAAAGGTGACACTGTGTGCATTTGCATGTAATTTCCCAGAATCCTTTGCTGCAGTGGAAGTGCTGTGTGCTGGGTGATAATGGTGAAAGGCGGGGTTGCAGACCTGCAGATGAGCATAGAGGAATATTTCCATTTGCTATATATATATATATGATGTGTGGTAAACAGGGGATCCTGATGACCAAAGAAGACAGCACACCGCAAAGATGATATTAAAAAAAAGCTGTGTGTGCTGTGCACGCGCATAGTAAGTGAAACTTCTTTGACTTTTGTCCCAGAAATTGTATTTGTGTTGGTGATGTTTTAATTAAAAATCAAAATACAATCTCAATGACAAATCGCAAATAAATTTGACTTAGAATGCGCGTGCTCGGCACACATCCCCTGTATTAGCTATTTGCACTAAGTGTGAATTCCTCGTGTGACTGAGAGTGTGCGTGTGACTGAAAGTGTGCGTGTGACTGAGAGTGTGCGTGTGACTGAGAGTGTGCGTGTGACTGAGAGTATGCGTGTGACTGAGAGTGTGCGTGTGACTGAGAGTGTGCGTGTGACAGAGTGTGCGTGTGACAGAGTGTGCGTGTGACAGAGTGTGCGTGTGACTGAGTGTGACTGTGAGTGTACCTGTGACTGTGAGTGTGCCTGTGACTGTGCCTGTGAGTGAGTGTGACTGTGCCTGTGACTGTGACTGAGTGTGCCTGTGACTGTGAGTGACTGAGTGTGCGTGTGAGTGTGTGACTGAGTGTGACTGTGAGTGTTATAACCGGCAGCCTGTCTCCTCTCCTGTGTGTGTCTGGTTACCTCTCTGTGTGAGCCTCAGTCCCTCTCCTGGTTACCTCTCTGTGAGTCACACGGTGACAGCCTCCCCTCTGGCTGTGTGCTCACTAACCTGTTGCTCTCACACTCTTCCTATCGAGGACTCCAGCACATCTAGTCTCCCCTCCTCCTCCTCCTGTATTACACTAAGCAGCACCCCTAGTCTGCCCCCTGCCACCTCTCAGCTCCTTCCCCCCACCTCTCCGCTCCTTCCCCCCACCTCTACGCTCCTTCCCCCCACCTCTCCGCTCCTTCCCCCTCCTCTCCGCTCCTTCCCCCCATCTCTCCGTTTCTTCCCCCCACCTCTCCGTTTCTTCATCTCTTCCGGGATCTCCGGCTTTGTCTGGACTGTGGAGGAGCCGGGGACTGGGGAGGAGCCGGGGACTGGGGATGGGAGGAGCCGGGGACCGGAGAAGCCAGGGAGGGGTGAAGAGGCCGGTACTGAGCCGCCCGAACGTCCTGCTCCTCTCACCAACGGCTCCGCTGCCAGCCACTTCTGCGCATGTGCAGAAGTCCTTAAGCGTCGCCATTAGTAGTGCGCATGCGCGGCATGGCAGCAGACGTGTGGGGGGAATGGCAGCCGTTAGGAGCAGCGCAGGCGGCTATCGCCGCCGCCGCCGCATATGTAATCGCCCGTGTGGGGGGAGCAGCGCCCGTTTGGGGGGGAGCAGCGCCCGTTTGGAGCAGCGTCAGCGGCTATCGCCGCCGCCGCATGTGACACCAGACGTTTGGGGGGAGTGGGGGGGAGTGGGGGGGGGGAGCCGTGACGTCACTTCCGTTTCACATTTCGCCCCCAACTCTCCATTTTACCCCATCAGAATAGGTGCCACTAAAGAAGTTTCACTTCAAAAAGTGTATTATGAAACACAGGGCTGCCAACGTTTCGGTCCTCGCAACGGGACCTTCCTCAGGGCAGTGCGAGGACCGAAACGTTGGCGGCCCTGTGTTTCATAATACACTTTTTTGATATCATCTTTGCGGTGTGCTGTCTTCTTTGGTCATCAGGATCCCCTGGTTACCACACGTCTATATGCTACATATGGGACAAGCATCTGCCTTCTAAACAAACCGTGAGTGCAAATCTCCATACCATGACTATATATATATATATATATATATATATATATATATATATATATACATACAAAAAAAGACCGTGCCCCTCAAGTTTCTGTCTCAACTGCAGTGATATAACAAACTGTTTTAAGCCCCTAAATTGGGTTACTAGAGTGATATAACAGAAATGATAATCTAGCTATATAAATGACACACAAATATAAATAAAAAATAATATATAAATATAATACAATTTCTAAATATTATAAACAATGTGATACTAGTGACTCAATAGATCTAAAAAAAAAATAATAAAAAAAAATTGAATATGAATAAAAAATATGAGGACATAAAAATACTTAAAAAATAAAAAACTAAAGTCTTAAAAAAACCATATAAAAAATAGTCCTGTTGAAAAACAATGAATTGTGATGATGGCCCACTAATCAGGATACTGGCAGCTTTCTATATGGAACCAACGACCTCCAGGTAGATCTACAAAAACGAGAAGAAAGAAAGCGCCCGATCCTAGTGTAATATGAAAAATACACAATTTAATGTTCCCAGTAAAAGTCCAACAAATTTAAACTCACAAACAAAAAAGATAATCAAGCATGTATTGAGTAATACTCATTCACCAGATGCCGGACATCACCGCTCCGCTCATGTGGGAGTGAGGCGTGCGAGCGGAGCGGAGCGGTGATGTCCGGCGTCTGGTGAATGAGTATTACTCAATACATGCTTGATTATCTTTTTTGTTTGTGAGTTTAAATTTGTTGGACTTTTACTGGGAACATTAAATTGTGTATTTTTCATGTTACACTAGGATCGGGCGCTTTCTTTCTTCTCGTTTATATATATATATATATATAATGTGGCTAAGGATGTCAACAACCATCTATATAGAGGGAAAAAATACTGTTACGAAGCAGTCACCCATCAAAGTACCTTAACTTTGGTGATTGGGCGAGAACCGCTGTGTGTCGAACATGGTATGGCCATTGTCAACAAGTACTAACCGTACCAGATGTTGCCTAACTTCAGTGATCAGATGAGATCGGGTATGTTCAACATGGCATGACCTTTGCCAATAAAAGTATTAATATTTTGTAATATAAAGCAAAGTGTTAGGTAATGATTATAAGATCATGATGCGGTTGTATTAAAAACTGAAACATTGGGTAGATACGTATAATGCATATATTATAGTAACATAATAATGATCGCTACAGCAAAACATGGATACTATAGTGAGTGATGATACTGCTGATCAACTTGCATTCTCAGCAGAATTCTTATAGTCTTACTCCAACCGGGATTCCTCCTTATGAACTGGAACGTAAAGTAGGAGCCATTATCATGCTCCTTGGAAACCTAATGCCATTGAGTGGACTATGTAATGGTGCAAGACTTACTGTTACTCGAATACAAACACACATAATCGAAGCAAAAGTAATCAGTGCTGCAATCTCAGAAACGGTACTTACTGTATTCCAAGAATCCCACTCATTCCATCAGACACAAATGTACCATTCAGTTTCAAACTAAAACACTTTCCCATACAATTCTCTTTTTCAATGATAATCAATGACACAAGGTCAAATGTTTGATTAAATATGCCTTTATCTACCTAAGCCTGTTTTTAGTCAGGGCCAATTATATATTTCTATATAAAGAGTCAGATCATTTTATTTACTTAGGGTAGTATCGGAAAAGGAGCCAGAAATTGAAAATTGTGCCTTTAGAAAAATATTTTATTAGAAAATATGATTTAAAAAAAATGTGTTAATGTTTAATTAATAAACTTTAAGATCCGCTAGATCAGCGTATGTTACGCTGAGTACATCTACTGTAGTAACAACATATTTGCCTATTTACGTATCAATGTGCTTTGTCGCATTTTAGAAATCATTATGGCTGCCACACAAACCGTATAAGCCAGCTGCCACTTCACGGCATGACCAGTATATGCAGAATGATTCGGACAGGTTTCAATCCACTCTGAAAATTGCGTTTATATGAAAGCACAAAAAATTGTAGACCCATCTGAGTTCAGACAAACTAATCAACACATTTTTTAACATTGGTTGATTAAAAGGTATAAATGTATGTTTATTTAAGCAAAAAACAGTTAAATAAAAATGTTGTCGATTTCCATTCTTTTGTATGGATTTTTACTGGAAATCCACGATGATTAATATTGGTAGGTATGCGGATGTATACAAATATGTGTCTAACTTGGACACATTCGACTATCTCTAGTTCGTGACAGCCACTTCTGAGTTTTCTTTAATTTTACCGACAGATCAAAAGGATCTTTATCTTTGTATCCCTGGAATCCACTAAATGAGGGGACTTTAAGGACAGACATGGCAACTTCTTTCCTGTGAGTAGGCTGGGCATAGACCCAAGACTACTATCTCTTTAATCCCATTGTGTTCCTACTGTATGTCTGCACTTATATTTTTTGTGTCATTGCTTTTTTCTCTCCCATATGCTCCCCCTGGATTTCGTAAGAATCATGGGGCTACTAGAATACAAAGAGTTTGAAAAGCTGGCGATGAGCGGCGAGGTAGGGCTTATCACCAAGCGCGTGGCGGACTTTTTGTTGCGACAAACATCCCCTCCCCTCTTTTTGTTGGCAACGGAGGACACAGGGAATTTGCTGGCGAAGGGGCTTCATATTGATGAGGTTAGTAGAACTTTATTTATTTTATTATGCTAGTTAATGTGTTTAATAATGGGCAAATAATCTATTATCCATATCTGGATAATAGTTATTTTGCACATTATTGTACTGTATGTGTTGGGGGGACAGGGGGGCATTGATGTATTTAATGTATAGGACAGGTTTATTTTTTTTACATACAGGGTTGTTTCCTTAGGTCTGTGGGACCTCTGGAAACCACCTGAGGTCTCCTCGGACTTCTCACGGGTAAACGGCTGCCGGGTCTTAGGGGGACACCTGTGGGGAAGAACCGGTAGCCCCACATGGGGGCACCGCAGACCCATAGGGACCACCTGTGGGTCTGACGCAGGGCCCCCCAGACACCCACGGGCCTACCCGTGGAGACCCCATTGGGGCCCACGGTGACCTGCGGAGACCACCTGGTTGACCACAGCGCCTGGCGGGGACCACCCGTAGGCCTTCAGACCCTGTTTAAAACCTGTTGCTGGGCCACTGTGAGGTCTACGGACACCTGTTAGGCCCACGGGGACTCCCGTGGGCCTAGGGTATTAACCCTGTATGTAAAATAATAAATACTGTATTTATGGGTGGGCACAGGGGGTGGGTTATGTATTTAATAAATAGAGTGTTGTTTATTGTGGGGCTGTGTATTGTTTTTATTGTGGGTACTGGGGGGTGGGGGAAGGGGGTATTGGCCCCAAGGGTATGTGGGTAGCCTCCTGTCTGGGTACTGGGTGAGGGTGGTTAGGCCTCACGGGGTGGGTAGTGGGGGAGGATATTTAGGCCCCGAGTGGTGGGTGAGGGTGGGTTAACCCCTAATGACTGTAGCAGTTAATAACGGCTAAGGTGATTAAGGGGTTAGGGGGCATTACATTTGCTCTTTTTATTCTTATTTATGTTTTGCAGCATCGGAGGGGGGCATGGACAATGATGAAGATGAGGATGGCCTTCATTGTGGCAGCCAGACAAGGGTGAGTGCAATATGTATTTAATGTATTTATTGTTCTTTATGTATTTTAAATGGGCAAATGCACTATTATCATTTGTGGATAATAGTAATTTTGCACATTACTATAATGTATGTGTTAGGGGGGGGGTGTATTTTTTTAAAAGTATTTATGTGTTTTTTAATTATTTTTGGGGGGCACTGAATTGGTACTGCGGGCCCGCGGGGACACCTGCGGGTAACACCCGAGGGCCACCGCCAGCCTATAGTATCATTGCTGTGCATATACTGTATGTACTGTATGTTAGGGGGGTATAGGGGTTGTTGGTGTAATATATATATATATATATATATATATATATATATATATATATATATATATATATATTTATTTATTTATTTATTTATTGTGGGGCTGTTGTGTGTGTATTTTTTTTTTTTGTGGGTAGCGGGGGTGGGCGAAGTGGGTGGGTTGGTAGCGGTAGGGCTTAACCCCTTCATGACCATAGCGGTTTTAACCGCTAAGGTAATGAAGAGTTTAAGTCCACCCTCAACCCCCACGCAGGCCCTAAACAGCCACCAAGGGCCAAATACCCCCTTCACCCACCCCCGTTACCCACAATTAACCTGGCACAGCTCCTTCGTTGCCTTAGCGGTTAGCCGCTAAGGTAATGAAGTGGAATTTAAATGCATTTTTCCTGCCTTGGATGCATGCCGGGGGGCTCCGGTGCTGGTATTAGTGGATATCTGCTCCGGAAACCCCGGCATCAATCCCAGGCAGGAAAAAGGCCTGATTTTTTCTAGGTGCCGTTCCGCCGCTCATCCGCCGCCTCTCCCCAGCAACTTGCCAACTTTTTGGGGCAAGACGGATTGCCATGAAAATCTCAATTCTAGAGCGGCGAGTAGCGGTGCAAAGCTACTCGGGGCTACTAGAATTGAGCGAGTGTGAAAACATGGCTAGTAGTGGCGCAAAGTGCCTTTTCACCGCGCCTCTGGCGGAAAATAAAAACCGGCAAACAACTTGGTGTTTTTTTTGCTTTTCGCCAAGTTTTCGGGGCTTACTGAATCGTGGTATGCATTTTTGGCGCAAAACGTGCGAAAAGTTACTTTGTGCCGCTTACTGCATGAGGCCCTGTGTCTGTTACTTGAATGTTCCTTGCATTGAAAGAGTGTATGGGAGCAAGGGGTAGGTCACATTACGCAGAACAGTACAAAACGTGCACTACTGTACAGCAGCAGTAGCCTTATAATACTGTGCATTGAATTTAGGTTAATGACACTGCCTATTGTTACTGCAAAGTACTACATCAGCCACCAAACACTATTTGGCAGCCGTGGCTCAGCCTCGGTTAGGGACCCACAACATACAATGTAATCCTGGTAAATTGCACTAGGTTTCATGCAATCACAAGAACAGTAAGTCTTGCTATATCTGTACACATACTTTATATGTACTGCACTGTCCTCGTATATTGCAAAGTTTAATAAAAAGCACAGTATTTTCCCTCCCATCAGTGCACTTGAAACAGCTTTTTTGGAGAAACTTTTACCAGTCTCTATATGACCTGGTCAATACCACGTTGTGGCTTTTTAGCAATATTAGAGTATGGTGGAGGTATCCGGTACAAAGTTGAACACATACCTATTTGTTGTCTGTGAATAGTTAATCTTGTTGTGGAATATTGGCTGTGATTGGTAAATCTGTCATATACCCAGTACCTGGTGATATTTCAAGGTACAAATGTGGTCTTCACTTCAGGATATATTAATGCACAGTCCTTCCACGAGGACTTTCATATTTGAGCAAGGGATCATTTAAAATTATTATGCACTCACTTTAGTAGGTTGCCCAGCTACTGGAAACAGCTCGTTATAGTAGAAAATTGTTATCCTCTGTTGCTGGCTGAAGCTGCAATCTCTCTGGGGGAGCAAGTTTATTGTCTCTGTAGCAAATAGATTTGCTGCGATACCCTTGTGTTGCAGCTATACTATTACAGGTCATGATTACTCTGGGTACAGTAGCTAGGAGAAGCAAAAGACAAGGTTTCTAGGGGAGATCACATTCAAACTGTTCCGTTTGCATTACTGAGGTGACAGAAAAATCATGTGATTGCTGAGCAGCGATGACACGTCATTGTGACTTGCTGGAGGGGACATGGCACCTCATTTGGTGTAGTGAGACGTCAATCGATCAAAAGATTAAAACACAGTTTTACTGTAAAGAAGGAGGTTTATATCATCTAAATACAACAAACATTGTAGGTGCCGATAGATAGATAAATAGACCGATAGAGGTATGTGTGTTTATCTACACACTACATACTGTATATATTCTGTACTTAGCACTGTCAATTCTGTTTTTGTATATACTGTAGTGCCGACGGTTATTCTAAAACAAACCAGTGGCAATTACCAAAAAGACCCAGGTACATGCTGGGTACATGCTGGGTATATGCTGGGTACATGCTGGGTACATGCAGCAACATTTCACACATTTCAGCAAACAGACTAATGGCCGATCGGATTAACAGCGGGGGTCCCTGGCAGTCCCATTCAAACTGAATGGGACTGCCAGGGACCCCTGCTGTGTTAATCCGATGGGCCATTAGCCTCTGCAGAAATGTCACTGAAATTTACCCAGCATGAAACCAGCATGTACCTGGCTAGTTAAAGGCAAGTTTAGAATACTCGTTGGCTCGTCTGTATGTAGGTATGTATGCATCTGTACCATATTAGCTGAGCTTAATAATCAAAAACTAATAGACGATACTGTTCTGTGGCTAACGAAATGCTTTTATTTGTGTGAGCTTTCGAGATACACTGATCTCTTCCAGCAATATTACAATGGATAAAGCAAAAAAGGTTTTTTCTTTTGCACTGTTTTTAAGATTGTCTTTTTTAAGTGTAGCCCTGGTAAGAAATAGGGCTATATGTCTTTCCTCCTACTGGTATAAGCCCTGATAAGGGCAGGCTGCAAGTAGTTATCATGGGTTCCCCCCACATCAAGCCCTGCTCTGAGTGGTGGAAGTAGGTCACCTGACCCTGTGTGGAAAGTATAGACACAGGGGCGGTACCTGCTGATGTCATGAAGGGGAGGGCTGTCTCTATTTAGAGGTTGTCTGTTCCTGTCAGTGACAGTAGAGTTGAGTCCTGGGTTCAGTCCTGAGCAGTCAGAATATGTGAGCTAGCTAGGTTCCTGAGGAGTAGGGCCTAGTGAGCTATAGGTGGACCAGTGCCTCTCACCCTGCCTAGGGGGTGAGGGAAGAGCTAGCCCCACCCTGAGTGCCCGTGACTTGGGGTGGAGGCAGGGACACAGAGTACCCAGAGACCATCCTGAGGGTGTGCAGTCTGGTGGGATACCTGATTGTACCTGTGATAATTGATTGTTGCTGTTGTAGCTGCTACTCTGCTGCTGTGTGCTGTGAATAAAGAGCTGCTGCGGATTTTACAAAGACTTACTGAGACTGGAATCTCTCATCCCTGTGTGGGAAGTTCCCTGTAAGGGTTCCACCCCATATCCCTGAGGCTTCACAGAGATGGAGGCGTTGCACCACTGAGAAGAGATGAAGGCATTCACCCCAGAAACCTGGTCCTATCCTCCCCCACACCATCGCGGGAGACTCAGGCCCTCCTGTTGCCAGCAGGTATGCACCACACCAAGACACGTAGCCAGACCTTAGTACACCTCAGGGGGTCCGATCTGCGACCGGGGGGGGGGTGTGAGGGCTACAGTTGGAGGTGCTGCTGAGAGAAACAGGCCAGGTTTTCAGCAAAGTAGAGCTGGAAGCTCTAAGTGCACCTTCCATGCAAGTACTGCAGAAAGTAGGGTGCAATTGCACATCAGGGGTAGTCGGGGAGCATCGACTCTCGCACAGTACACCCTGGGTGCCCTAAGAGGGTGTTGTAAAATGGGTGCCTGGCTATTGCTGTTCTAGTCCCTTGAGGCAGATAGTATAAGGCAACTGGGGGCGTTAGCCTGTTAACTAGTCCAGGGACCATGGCCCAGGGCCCGCACTATGAGTGGCCAACAGTAGGAGATGCCAAGTACTTAGGGAGATGCCCGGTACACTAGCCATTACCCATAGAAAACACACCACAGAGTACTTGTAGGAACCGTCAGCGAGTGCGGTGTACTGAGAAGGAGTTCTTCCTAGCCTGGGGTATGTCATACATCATATTCGTGGGGTAAAGCATGCAGAGAGCAGTGAGAGAGCATTCAGAGAACAGTCAGTGTCTAGGAACGTGTTGCACAGTAGACACTGAGAGTAGCGCTATTGTGGGCTTAGAGGGCTCATTAAAGATGGCGGCCACAGATACATGTGCTCTGCGGGGCATGGAGGAGTTAAAAATGGTGACAGCAGTGCCATTCACAGCCAAGCAGGTTGCAGCCGATCCAAAATGGCAACTCCCACAGGCCTAGATTGCGCACGTGCCGCATGCAAGCAGGCTACAAGAGAAATGTGGCGAGAGATGTGCAGGGGTTTGGCGCCAAACCCAGATCCCCAGCCGAAAGAGTGGAGCGGCGCGAAAGCTGAAAGCCCATCCACCTGTGTAGTGACTGGCCGCAAGAATAAACCACGTCACGCCGAGCGAGAGAGTGCCACTCCTCTTGTTTCCACCAGAGGGAGGGGACACGGCAAGAGCCAATCAGAATTGTCCTCTCTGGAGAAAGGAGGGACAGGAAGTGAGAGCGAGGAACTTCATTTCTGCCTGACTATTGAAGAGAAAGGAGCTGCAGACCCCAGCGCAAAAGATGGCTGAATTGAATGTTACCCCATTTCAGTATCCAGAGGCTTCATGGTTGTGGAGGTTGACGGACGAGAGTATCTCCAGTGCCTGCTTGTGCATTGCAGGACACCCGGATCGGCCCCGAGCAAGACGGCACGATGCCCTCAATGTGGCACGTTCTATCTATGGCCTGTCGAGCCATGGCCTATGTTAAAGACACCGCGAAGTGCCTCTCCGGGAACCCTAACGGAGGTAGCGGAGATGGAGGAGAAGGCTGTCCTGGTTCCCTGTATTATCGCTGAGGTGGGAACCGAGGCCCAGTCAATCAGAGATGTATCAGAGAAGAGCGTGACAGCAGTGGAGGTACCGGAGCGCGTCCGTTTCGTACCACTATCCACTGGCGGTGCGGCAAGAGATCGGGGTTACTGCCAAGAGGAGGAACCGTTAAAGTCATCTTTGGAGGAAGGAGATGGCCTATCATCGGTGGCGATGCGCCTACCGGCAAACCACTCCAGCTATAACAAAGATGGCGGTCCACTTAACGGAGAGAGGGAGCAGACGGTTCCGGACACCCCCCAACGGCGAGCACTGGTGCGGCCTGATCCGTGTAGAAGTCCCCGACGGTGGCGACTCCCAGTGCGGCGGACACGGGATCCGAGACGGCTCCGGAGGAACCAACGATCACCAGCCGGCAGCGGAGCGGTAAGGAGACACCCCCACCCCCTTACTCACACCAGGCGAAGACAGCACCTGCAGAGGGAGAGAGAGAAAGGCTTGCAGCCTACTTGGCCGTCCGTGAGTCGGATGGTCCACCACCGCCCCTTCCGGTCCTCAACGCACTTCCGGTGCGAGACCACGGAGCGGATGGAGAGTGCTCGGGCCCCAGCGATGACGTCACTTCCGGGTCCGACAGGCGCAGAGGCCCGGAAGTTTTGTTTTCAAAGAGAGGAACGGCCATGGCAGCCGCGCTTGCAACACTCAAGGCTCAAGTCGTTACCAGAGGAACATGAAGCGCGCCAGAAATGGCAAGTCAAAAGATGCCCACTGGTCGTGGCATTGCCCGACTCATAGACATTGTACCGGACATTGCCGATTCCCCAGTCACTGCCCCTAGCGCCATTGCCCCGGCCACTGCCCCTGACCCGTCACGAGTCATGACACCGGGTCCTAGCGGGGATAAGTTAACCAAGAATCCCAAGTATTCTACGGATTGGAGGGATTGGGAACTCAGTGATGAAGGGTCTGATGGGGAGATACCGTATGCTAATGTTATTCGTGTGCCTAACCCTGTTCCATTTTCTCCTGCACCTAGCGGTAGGGCCCGAGGGTCCCATACCACTGCTGAAGTGGGTTCCGGAAGTACGATAGTGCATAAGATGAACCCCACGATTTACACCAATGTGATAAGAGGTAGACGTAAAGGCTCGCACTCTACTGAGGCGGCGACATCAGGTGTATCCTCCCAATCAGAATCGGATACAGGTACAAGTGTAGTATCAGGATACGAGCATCAAGACAAGTGGTGGGCACCGCTGTTTACAGGGTACCATGCAGGTATGGACCGTATCCAGTTCTTACTCATTAAAAACCATATAGTTGACCATTGGTGGGCTGTAGGCACCTTTTCTCCCCAGGAGGTTGCTGATGAACTGGATAACCGGTATAGGGACATTGAGCAAAAGCTAATCATTCCCAAGGGCCCCGCCATACTGTATGATGATGTTGCCCTAGAGGAGCCTCAGTTTTGGGTATTGCCAAGCAGGGCAGGAGACCAAAGACTGACCAAGCTCAGCCGAGCAGACAGGGCCATAGTGGCCAGGTATAGGCAATCCCATGGCTATGAGTTCACCTATGTACCTGAGCCCATTATGCAAGAAATAGAGGAGCAGAGAGATACCTGGCTCCGGGAGGCTGTTATGGAATACCTTCCTCCTACTTGTATAAGCCCTGCTAAGGGCAGGCTGCCAGTAGTTCTCATGGGTTTCCCCCACATCAAGCCCTGCTCTAAGTGGTGGAAGTAGGTCACCTGACCCTGTGTGGAAAGCATAGACATAGGGGCGGTACCTGCTGATGTCATGAAGGGGAGTGCTGTCTCTATTTAGAGGTTGTCTGTTCCTGTCAGTGACAGTAGAGTTGAGTCCTGGGTTCAGTCCTGAGCAGTCAGAATATGTGAGCTAGCTAGGTTCCTGAGGAGTAGGGCCTAGTGAGCTATAGGTGGACCAGTGCCTCTCACCCTGCCCCACCCTGAGTGCCCGTGACTTGGGGTGGAGGCAGGGACACAGAGTACCCAGAGACCATCCTGAGGGTGTGCAGTCTGGTGGGAGAGAAGACCCTGTACCTGTGATACCTGATTGTTGCTGTTGTTGCTGCTACTCTGCTGTTGTGTGCTGTGAATAAAGAGCTGCTGCTGATTTTACAAAGACTGACTGAGACTGGAATCTCTCATCCCTGCGTGGGAAGTTCTCTGTAAGGGTTCCACCCCATAACCCTGGGGCGTCATAGAAATGGAGGCTTTGCACCACTGAGGAGAGATGAAGGCATTCACCCCAGAAACCTGGTCCTGTCCTCCCCCACACCATCGCGGGAGACTCAGGCCCTCCTGTTGCCAGCAGGTATGCACCACACCAAGACACGTAGCCAGACCTTAGTACACCTCAGGGGGTCCGATCTGCGACCGGGGGGGGGGGGGAGTCTGAGGGCTACATAAGATTGACTGTTTTTTAGATTGTCTGCTGATTCTTAGCTTTTTTAGATTCAATCTGGAATAAAACAATGTATACATGCATACCCTGCATTAATGTGCGCAGTGGGTCCAGAGCATGTATGTAAAGTGAAAATGTACTTAAAGTAAAGCATTAACTTTTTCCCACTTATCGCATGTACTGTACTGCAATCGTCATATACGTGCATAACTGATCTAAATAAAGCATTTGTAACAGGCTCTATAGTCTCCCCGCTCGTGCACAACTTCGGTACAGGTATGGAGCCGGTATTGCTGTTCAGGATGTGCGGACAGGCGCATGCGTGAGCTGGCGTTTGCCTACTGGGCGATATGTCCTTACTCTTGAGTGTACTTAAAGCGAGTGTCTTTAAACCGGGGTATGCCAGTACAATGTTATAATTGAATTGTACAACAAGTTGCATTTGCTGTAAATAGGATATCTGCAGTAATACTGTATCACTGTCAGTAATAAGCACTTAAGCATATTGAGTGTTGTCTGAGACCTAAATACTATTATTTGTTTATAAACTAGAACTACACCCAGTCATTTTGTACTTTTCTTTGCAGTAATGATTCTGCAAGCGTTATTGTTTAATATGTTTTTAATCTTTAGGATTTTGCTTTAGTCCTTTTTAATTTAGGAACTACCTCTGTAGTGAACTACTAATGTTGTGTACAATACTTACCATGCAGTTAGTGCCTTGTGATGGGCAACGAGCAACAAAATCGGGTTGCTATGACAACCCTTGGGTATATAATTACCAGTATGAACAGAGGCACGCCCACCCCTGAAGAAGTTTGTGTTAGAACGAAACGCGTGTCAGGTAGTAATGACGTCACGGTCATTCTTTCACAAGCGCGACTCCACTTAGTTGCACGTTATTTCTAAGCTCCATATACCAGTATGTTAGCTGAGCAAGTTCAAACTTTGATGTGGGCTGATGAGGCATCCACTAGTAGAGAGATTTAGCTTGAGGTTTATCCATGGCTAGTACCCAAGATTGCTACTCTACAACACTTTCACTTCATTTCTCTATAGCTGTTAAACTCCGTTGACATTACAGGGGGATTAGAACAGCCACTAACTATAGTAGCAATTCGCTGAAATGAAAAGTAGCCGTCTCACTATATGAGGTAATCATCACCATCAGTACTAACAGATAGTATTGCTACACTCTATCTGAAATATATGTATATGTAACGGCTGGACCCCCCTTGTCTGACCCACCCAATCTCACATTGGCCCGTGTGGTCTAACCGGTCCCCATTACAAGGTTGTGTGTGGTGGTGCACCTGCTAGTAACAGGACTCCTGAGTCTCCCGCTTGGTGTTATAGAGGATGGCAGCAGGACTGAGTATCTCTGAGAATCTGAGGTAGTGGTTACGAGTCCAACTTACTTCATGTGCAGCGCCTCCACCTCATCAGGATCTATGCTTCCGCAGGGAGATGGTCCTGGTGAGGAACTCCTTCTCGGTGGTGACTGCCACTGCAGAGTAATCTCACACTCACACAGCGGGGGTTCCTTTGAACATGGCATCTTTATTGTGGTTTGGGTTGTAGCAGACTGCCCCATGCAGCTGCCGGCTCTAGCCGCACCTCTCGTCGTGCTGTCCCTTTGCCAGGTACACCCTCCCGTATTGAAGTGGGATTCCCTTTCTCCTAGGGAGATCACCACTGCGCCAGGTCCCTGGACACAGTGTGGCTTAGACAGACTTGATTGGTCACTCTGCTACCGCTAGTTACAGCACTAGGGTCACAAAAGTATTCCTCCAATCCCTTATGCAGGAGCATACATTTTACCAGCTGCTTCACACAACTGCTGGCTAACAACAACTAACTGACAGTGCTGTGCCCTTTATACCTCAGGGGGCAGGCGCATCTCTGATGTCACTATCCAGGGACTCAGAGCATACAGCCACTCCCTTCCTTACACAGGGCACCACACCAGGGTGTGAGGGAAAACCTCCATAACTACTGTTGGCAGGCCTGTACTTACCAGGACTTACTGCCAACAGGGAAGATGTACGCAGTCATTATTATGCATGGCTACATACTGTATATGAAGTGCTTGGTTATATTTACCATTGAGAACTTAGCCTGCGTAACCTATGTGGATCTACTGTATGTGGTAATCATCCACATCTGTGCTGTATAGTTCCAGCTGGTAATTAACCCATTTTGTACTGAGAAAACCATGTATGCCATCTTATTCACTTATCTGTGATAATCGTACCCTATGGGCTAGGGGTTATTACTCCCAGACCTGTTTACAGTATTTACCGCAGTCCTCTCTATACATCTGACATAGTCCAAAGGGCTATCATGTTTACCCTGCAAAACATTGTGTATATATATATATATATATAAATATATAGACCATACAATACCGGTTGCAACACGACATCAAGGGACAGCACGCAGGTAAGTAAATCATGAATTTTCTATATTTGATAGAAGACACAAAACCGACGTTTCAGTCCCCCTTGAGAAAGGTCCCACTGGGGGACCGAAACGTCGGTTTTTGTGTTTTCTATCAAATATAGAAAATTCATGATTTACTTACCTGCGTGCTGTCCCTTGATGTCGTGTTGCAACCGGTATCGTATGGTCTGTTATTGCTATATGGGATAAGCATCAAAACTTATTTACTTGCATATGGTATGCCGGCTGTGCATTGGATTATATATATATATATATATATATATATATATATATATATATATATATATATATATATATATATATATATATATATATATATATATATATATATTTTTTTTTTTTTCACTAATTTTACTTTGGCATCTATTTAGTTGTTTAGCAGTACATTGCTTATCCAGCAATTGGGGATAGATCCTCACTCTAGATGCAAAGTTATATCACCAGTCCTCAGGAGTATAGATATTTTGACCATAGGTACAAATAGGGAATTTTCCCATACTTGAAAATAAAGTCAATTGGTGCTAATAGATTTAGGTTTTAATTCACTGCTTTTTTTGTTTCTATAGTATAATATTATTTTCAACCAGTGGAGATGGATTACCATGTCTTTCCAGTAAATTATTACTTTCTTAGTACTATGGAAGTGGAGTGCATGTAAATACAGGGATATTTTCCTTTCTGTTTTGGATAATTGTACTACAGTACCATTATCCTTTTTTGCACCCCCCACTTACGGTATTCAAGCTGAGCATAAGCCAATTCTTTTTATGTCCTAGGACAATTATCCATTCAGTACAGCTCTCAGTTTTAGCAATCTGAATTTGAGACAGTTATGTATAAATAACATTGTGTAAATATTTTATGACAGTCAGTGGAAAATGCAATTCTGCTAATCCAAGATGCCATTGTAATTATTACATTTCAGAAATGTATGCTGTTGGAAATACTATTTTATTTGACAATATTTTATCATTATCCACATTTTTGTCAAAACTGACATAGTAGATGGGAGAGGTGACACCTCTGGAAAAAAATGCAGTGACCATAACTTTCTTTTTCTGGTGTTAATTACATTATGAATTTACTGTAGTTCAAGAAACACCAAAATGAAAGGAACGTATGTAAGTAGCATTTATTAAATGTAACAGCATCTATTAGAGAAATAGCTCTTCCTTGACACCACATAATTAAACTCACCACTATATGTTGCTGACCTTGATACATCTGGCATTTGCATCAAAGGGACATTCCCTCCTTGTTCTAAAGTGAACTAAATCCAGTGATATATTTAAAGACGTTATCCTCGCTGCCCTTTAAAAAAAAAATATATATATATATTTTTAGGGGATTTTAATATACAGACGGGCCCTGGTAATGCGGGAGGTTCCATTCTATGGTCCCGCCGCAAAGCGAAAATCACCGGAAAGCGGAACCAGTGATTTTCGGACATGTGCAGACCAGCAATTTCCCCTTCTGCGCATGCGCAACCTCCGTTCTGTACCAACGTTTTGCGCATGCGCGACATCTGCACCCCCTCCCCGTTCTGCGCATGTGCAGACATGGCGGCCCCCTTCCCGGTACCACTCTATGAGCAGAATGCCATAAAGTGGGCCGCTGAAAAGCGGTGCCCTACTGTATGCAGCATTTGATTACCTTTAATGAAAGCAAATTACCTAAGCTGCCGATTGATCCATTCTCTTGTGAGTGATCTGTGAATATCCTGCTCTTGGGGCTATCAAAAGGGCTGCTGCTGAAACAATCATTTTGTCAGTTTAATGCAATAACTACAATATATCTTTATATTAATAAGGCTAACATTGTCTGTTACAGCTTTCAAATAAGATAGTCTCCTGCTCGGAACACTGCAACACTTACCTGTTTGTAATAACATGTTGTAAATGCTATTCTTCTGCTGGGGAGAGGGAAGGGCTCAAAAAGAGCCAGAGCCTGATACAGCAATCAAAGGAAACGATGCTTAGTACAATAAAACTCATTTAAAAATGGCATGAGTTGAAAACAAAATTCAGTAAGTATTGTCTAATACTACAGAACTGATTTATTAAAAAAAAAAAACATATACAATATAGGATTTTGAAAGTGTTGCTCCATTTAGGAGTCTCATCTGTGTGAATGATTTTTATCCAAATCTGACACCTGCAAATAGCATTTTTTTTTAAATTATGTTAGATTTGGGAGGAGTTTGATTTTATCTGACCACTCCCTTTTGTCATACAAAGGGTCGTGAGAGACGGTGCAGCTGCCTTGGAAACACATATGACCAGTACGGCAAAAAAGTCTAGGTACAACAATTTATTGAAGGCACATTTAAAAACAGTAAGAGAACATGTTTACGCCTTTTGCGTGGTCACCCACGCTTTATCAAACAACGCTCAAATAAATAAGCCTTATCCAAAGAACCCGCATGTGTGGTTGCATGTACCCTGCAACATATGGTGTCAAGAAGTGCCGGGATTTTGAAAGGCCCCTGCAGTTAAAGGGCCACACACACACACACACACACAAGAATGAGAAAAATGTAAAAAAAATTGAAAGAGTTTCTGTGCGAGCAGACCAGACAGCAGGGACAGTTAATGCAGGAGCAGGCCCGGCTACAAGCAGAGAGAGATGAAAGACTATTGCAGCAGCAAACCCAGCTCCTAACGCAGCAGCAGGCAGCACAGGAGGAGCGGATGGCCAAGCTGCTGACCCAATTCCAGGAATCTGCCAATCCAGAACTTGCAAACAAACCCCCGATACTCCTGAGGAGAATGGCTCTGAACGAGGATCCAGAGGCTCTTTTACTGATTTTTGAAAGAGTTGCCGAAGCTCAGGACAGGGCTACAGATCACTGGGCAACTGCCTTGGTCCCGCTCCTCATAGGAGAAGCCCAGGCCTCATATCAGGGCCTCCCTGCAGATCAGGCAATGGACTACCGACATGTAAAAGCCGCCATACTGGATCGCTTAGGTCTGACCCTAGAGACCTACCAGCAGCAGTTCCGGAACATGAAGTACACCACTAAGATGAGACCCCAGGTCCTTGCTCAGTGGTTATTGAACTTGTGTACACGCTGGATACAACCCGAGGAGTGCACTAAGGAGGCAATTCTTGAGCAGGTGGTTTTGGAAAAATTCCTACAAATAATACCCCCTTCCGCACGCTCGTGGGTAAAACGCCACGCTGCTGAAACCCTAGCTTTGGTGGTCCGACTCGTGGAGAACTTCCTTGGGGCTGAGGAGCAGGCGAGTGTCCTGGACCCGATGGATCCAACTCCATCGGCACCTACGGATGCCCAAAGAGGGAGATCGGTTCAACGGGGAACCTATGGCCCATCCACGCGCAACCGCCAAGTCCAACGGAAGGCTCAGTCATTCCCGCAAGGGCAGAGTCCAAATGCTGGTCCCCGCCGAGACCCTCATCTACTTCCTGATATCGGCTCATCGCAAAATGAGAGGAGCTTCTGAGGACGTCGCCCACAGGACCCACCAGATGCCTGGTCTCCAGTGTCCGGTCCAGCAGAGCGCTATCCACGGCCCCTCCTACGAGGGAACCCTCTCCATGTTCTGCCTGCGGAGAACAAGGCCACCGGCATGTGGACTGTCCATGGATGGATTGTTCATTCGGCAGGACCGTCGCCTCGGCCTCCACTGGAGAAAACTACAAGCCCCGGCTACTTCCAGCCCAGGTTGGTGGAAAAACCGTCCAGGCCCATGTAGGTTCGGGGTCTGGGAAAACTCTGGTCTTCCAGGGACTTTTACCGTCTAACGTGTGTTCTTTTGACTCTCCATGGAGCATAGAATATATACACAGCGATGTAAGACGGAATCCGATGGCCAAAATCCGGCTACAGGTAAAGGGTCAGGAGGCCTACCTCGAAGTAGGAGTCGCTCCTTGGCTCCCTGTCCCCGTTGTGCTTGGCCGGGACTGGCCTTTCTTTTCGCACCTAATGGCCCCAGTCTCTCACGAGGAGCCTTATTCTGTGGCTCAGGAGAACCCTAGCAAACTGTTCCCCTTCTCGGCAGACCTTTTCCCCAGCCGACACCGGGTTCCAAAGACTCGGAAGCAAAGACGCTCCGACAAACAGGACTGGTTGCAGAAATCTGGGTCTCAAGGTGACCATTCTAGTAGCCAGAGGTCACAAGTGATAGCTGGGGATGGCCAAAGAGAGGGGGATATGGGCCCTGGAGATTTACCAGACCTATACCTCCCTGACTTTCGCCAGAGGCAAAGGGAAGACCCAGTCCTTGCTAGACAGTATGACAAGGTGGTAAAAATTGATGAGCAGATTTTAAATGCACAGGAGGTGATAGTATTCCCCCTTTTGAATTATCAAATGATATCCTGTATAGGTTGAATAGGCAGACACAAACAGGGGAGGTCACCAGACAGATGTTGGTTCCCAAGGCGTTTCTTAAATCTGTGTTCACTCTAGCCCATGCTGTCCCTTTGGGTGTCACCTGGGCAGGGATAAAACATTGGACCGTATTTCATCCCGATTCTATTGGCCAGGGATGCATAGTGATATTGCGAAGTTTTGTGCGGCATGTCCGGATTTCCAGCTAACTAGTCCGAAGTGACAAAAACCAGCCCCTTTGGTTCCTCTACCCTTGGTGTCAGTTCCCTTTGAAAGGATTGGGGTACACTTGGTAGGACCTCTAGAACCATCTACGAAAGGACACAGGTTTATTCTTGTAATAGTTGACTATGCAACAAGGTATCCTGAGGCGTTCCCCCTGAGAACAGCAACGGCGAAGCAAGTAGCCAACAAGTTGTTGGAGCTGTTCTCACGGGTTGGACTTCCCCAGGTTATGTTGACAGACCAAGGTACAAATTTTATGGCTAAACTGATGCAGGATGTCTTCAAATTACTAGAGGTCAAGTCGGTTCAGACATCCACAGACTGACGGCTTGGTGGAAAGATTTAACCGAACTCTTAAAGGGATGCTGTGGAACTTTGTAGATTAGGAGAAGAGAGCCTGGGATGAACTTCTCCCTTTTCTGCTGTTTGCAGTGCGGGAAGTCCACGGGATTCTCTCCATTTGAACTGCTGTATGGCCGCCATCCCCGGGGTATCCTAGACCTCCTAAAAGTGTCCTGGGTGGAACAGCGGTCCCCTTCTAAGAATACCCTGCAATATGAACTAGACCTTAGGAAGCGCCTAGATGTGGTCGGCCATTTTGCTGGGGAGAATCTTAGATCAGCCCAGGACAGCCAGGAGAGACATTACAATCAGAATGCTCACATGAGAGTGTTTCACCCGGGAGACCAGGTAATGTTGTTGTTACCCAGTTGTGAGAGCAAACTCCTAGCCAAATGGCAGGGCCCATTCGAAGTACTCCGCCGCACGGGTGTTGTGGATTACGAGATCCCTCAACCAGGGTCCAGGAAGAGTAAACAAATTTACCATGTGAACTTGCTGAAACCCTGGAAGATACAGCGGTCTCTATTCATCCACCCGGTGGAGGAGGAAACGGATTTGGGTCCTAAACCCCCACAGGAGAACATCGTGGGTGACGATAAAATCTCAATGGGTAGACAGTTGTCCTCTGAACAAAAAGGGGACTTGTTAGAAATAATTACACAATTCCATGATGTTTTTTCTGATTTGCCAGGGCAAACTATTTTAATTTCACATGTGATCGAGACAGCACCTGGGGTAAAAGTACGTTCCCGTCCTTATAGGTTGCCTGAGAGTCATAGGGCCTTGGCAGAGAAGGAGGTACAAGAAATGTTACACTTAGGAGTGATTGAGGAATCATGCAGTGAGTGGTGTAGTCCACTAATTATGGTCCCTAAACCCGATGGGAAGGTAAGATTTTGTGTGGACCTTCGAAAGGTCAATGCGGTATCCAAGTTTGACGCATATCCGATGCCAAGGGTGGACGAGTTAATTGACTCCCTTGGTAACGCGAATATATATCCACGCTGGATGTAACAAAAGGATACTGGCAAATACCCTTAGAGGAAACGTCCAAGTGCAAAGTGCAAAACAGCCTTTGCCACTCCCATGGGTTTATACCAGTCTGTGACAATGCCATTTGGACTGCATGGAGCCCCAGCCACATTTCAGAGACTCATGGATAAGGTGCTGAGACCCAATAGGGCTTATGCCACAGCCTACCTAGATGACATTATTATTTATAGTAAACACTGGCGGGGCAATCTAGATAGGCTGAAAGTGGTCCTCAAATCTCTAAGAGAGGCAGAGCTCACAGCCAACCCTAAGAAATGTGCCTTAGGTAAAGCAGAAACCAAATACTTAGGGTATGCAGTGGGAGGTGGAAAATTAAGGCCACTAGCTGACAAGGTAGTTGCCCTGAAAGAAGTTCTGACCCCCCCAAACAAAAATGCAGGTATGCTCTCTGCTGGGTTTAGCAGGGTACTACCAGCGGTTCATCCCCAAATACTCAGAAGTTGCAGCCCCATTAACGGACCTTACAAAAAAGTCCGCCCCTACACAAGTGGTATGGTCAAGGGAGTGTCATAGAGCCTTCGAGGACATAAAAAGGTGTCTATCAGAGGCCCAGACTTCAACAGGCCTTTTGTAGTGCAAACCGATGTATCAGATATAGGGCTAGGGACAGTGTTGTCACAACAGTTTGAGGGAGTGGAACAGCCAATCCTTTTTCTGAGTAGGAAATTGTTCCTGAGGGAAAAAAACTACTCAGTGATTGAGAAAGAGTGCCTCGCAGTAAAGTGGGCAATTGAGGCTTTGAGGCATTACCTGGCAGGAGTCCATTTTACTCTGGTGATGGACTATGCTCCATTAAAGTGGTTAAGTACCATGAAAGACTCTAATGCTAAACTGACCATGTGGTATATGGCCCTCCAACCCTTCTCGTTTAAGATTCAGCACAGACCTGGAAAAGAAAATGCGAATGCTGATTTCTTCTCTAGAGAAGTGGTGGATGGTCGGGCTTCAGCCACGTGTGGCCCCAGCCACACACTAACAGAGGAGGAATGTGACAGGGTAAATAAACGTCACCAGCCATATGCCTGGCAGACTTATCTGTAGTGCAGCAGTGCAGCAGTGCAGCAGTGAGGAGGTTAACTTTCAGCTGAGTTAATTAGTCTGAGCCCAGCTGCCTCATCAAGGTTTTTTAAAACTCCCAGGCTGTACACACATGCAGGCTAGCTGGTCAGGAGACAGGAGTGACATGCTGAAGGAAGATTACTGCTACAAAGGTCTGTTTTTCAAAGTACATGGATGATGAACTGTCTGTTTCCTGCATGCTGAAAAGAAGCTGACTTGTTTTTCTATGCTGAAGAGAAGCTATTTTGTTTTTGTATGCTGACAAGAAGCTGTTTTGTTTTTGTGTGCTGTAATTTTTATGGCTCAATAAATAAGTGTTATCAAGAAAACCCATGTGTGGTTGCATGTACCCTGCAACAGTACCGTATAGCAATTCACTACATGTTTCGAGGTGTGATTTGGTATCCTCAAACCTGAGTATATGAATGGTCTGCGTAAACCGAAAGTAACCAGGCTTTGCGCCATATGGCGCTGTGTCCTGATGTCACCATGCACACTCAACTGAACAAGTGAAACTTGATTAACAATGGACAAAAAGTGACAAACACAAATAACAATTTGGGGCCTCATGCAGAAAGAAAAAATCACCAGGGTTTTTACTTTGTCATTTTTGACAGCGTTGCTATCATGGTTTGCAAAAAGCACCAAATACCAGTGATGGCAACATTTTTACAAATGGCCATTATCCTGCGGCATGATGATCGTCTCTTTGAGAACCAGGAAATACATGGCATGTTCCAAATTTTTTGGGGGGGAATTGGGTGATAATCTCGCGAGACAACCAATTTGTCGAGCGGCCTATTTTTAAATGCTCCATTTATTTTGATTCTTTCTCTGTGTTGTTGGGAGTGAGTGAGAGACAGACAGAGCTAGGCATATTGATTGATTTGTGATTGCTTTGCAATGACTGTTAAAATGTATATACAGCTGCGGCTAAGCTTAATCTAAAGCTTAACCGCAATTTTCTTTGCCTTTTTGTTTTTGGCGACGAAATTGGTCGCGCCAGCTGCATCTTGCGGCTGCGCGCGGCCATTTCTCCCTATCAGCGCTAATGGCGCTGAACAAAGGAAGCGCCTGCGGCGCTGGAAAAAAAATGCCCGCGTCTGCACGCGTTTTAAAAATAGCCGCGGTGGCGGCCGCTTTAGACTAAGGTCGGCCGGCACTGTAGCCATCTATTATCTAACATTTATTAAATTCACATTGAACAGACATTTACGTATAACTTTCATAGTTTAGAAAAACACGTTATCATTGAGTGTTTACAACTAGTATAAGGGTAGAGGAATTGTATGTAAATATAATATATTCTCATTAATTATTTGCTTATTATGTATCAACCTTTTCTTAAAGTTCATGTGCCACACATTATTTGTCAAACAGCATGTTTAATAAATTTTAGAAGCGTTCACACACTTGTTTTAAATAAATCTTTGATGTTAAGATAAAAGATGATAAAAGTTTTTTCTTATATATCTAAAGGCAAGACCAATGCACATGTCAAAAAGGATTTACGGGAAAAGATTAGACTGTCCGTGTCTGCCTGTGGAAATCAGGTCCGAACTCATGATTACTGCTGAAAACGATTTGATATAAAACGGAAATTAAAGGTATAATTACAAAGTGTATGTTTACATGCTTCAGGCACTGGAGGTGGACCTCCAGCACCCAATTTAAGGGTCACTCCGTTGGAGGAGCAGCTGAGTGGAACATTCATACCCGTCATGGTTGAAGGCTTGTCTGGTGATAAGGATATCAGTGGGTGTGATCACCCGTTTCCCCCAGGTCAGTACTTTTACATGAGTAAACTTTTTCAGTTGAACTGTATATTTTTATAAATATAATAAACAATATCATTATTGTTTAAAGTTTTTTATTCTGTTAGGATCACATAATTTTATAGTGTATGCGAACAAAATAATACTTAGTACATACTGTTTATATAGACTCACAGAAGAAACTGCATTACACACACCTTCATACATAGCTGCATTCACATAGTATGTAGTAGTAGTACTTAAATTGTATTTTTCATGATTTTATGTGTCAATGTAAAACATTATTGATGTGTAGCATTTACAGCTGCTGCTGACTAAAGTTAAACACTTACATATAAATAAAGATTATAATGAATTATATATTGTTATGTATGCAGAGTACAGATAATGTTATGTTAACATACTTGACATTCTTAACAACTGTCTTTTTTGAAATTGACATAGTGGCCCATGCATCCCCCGTCGGAACACAAATATTCCATGTTATGATGCATGGCATACTCAGTAGGTTTCAATGGGCTAAACTGTCATACAATTTTAAAAATCCGATATTACATACAATATGAGTGTGATGACATAATTGAATGTGTTACTGACAATGAAATCAGCACACATTGTTACATCAAACTACTGTATGTTAACTATATTTTAGATGTGACAAGCAATTAACGTTATCCTCATATTGTACAAAAAGATATTAAATGTACTGGAAACATATCTGGACTTGAAGATTCACCGTGTATGTCTTTATGTGTATATCAGGACGATAAGAGAGATACAGCTCATGAAATTTATGAATATATCATGGAGAAATACCCATACTACAAAGAAGAAACTCACCCAAAGAATTGGAAAAATTCCATTAAACACAATTTATAATTTCATGAATGCTTTATTTGAATGATCCCATGCCCGGGACAGAGGTACAGTTTACTCCAATCGTGTAAGCTTCTGTCTAATCATGGCAATTATCTGTTGAGAAATAGCTATTTCTTCAGTTATCCACGTACGAGTCAACGTTCACAGAGTCGTGTCTGGTATCATACGCCAGCACAGTGCATCACACATTATGATTGGCAATACAGAGCAAACTATTATGGGAAAGTGCAAAACTTCCCAGCCCATGTACTGTGCAGAAAACGATGCAGCCAAACAAAACAACGCTGGCTGCATCTGGATCCCATGATTGACTCAACCATGAATGAGCCGGATCTGCCTGCCTGGAACAATGATACCACCAAGGTATTTCTTCCAAATGTACCGCCTTTAGACGCAAGCACAGGTAAGTGCAGAAAATGGCATTGTAGCACAGTAGCACAGTACTGTACACATTACAATTCATTCATTTAATTGCATTTCATTGCACACAATCCATGAATTTCAAACAAAGTAACCGCGATAAACACGTGTGCCTGGGGCGATTGGCCGCGTTAATGCCGCATGGAGTACAGCAGCGCACACGAAAACTGCTCTGTGATATGTTCCAATAACAGCCGCTGCATCTGTATGTGTCTTTCTGTGTGAATGGCCAATGGCCTGTGGGAAGTGTTGATAGCTTGTTCTATGCTTTTGACTGTGCTTTGTGAGGGGGTGGGTGGGGAGGTGAGATGCAACTGAATGCATTGCATCTGTCTTGTTTGAATTCATCTAAAATGTACATTAATAAATGTTATCACTACCAGAGACAATGTTTATGTGAGTGTGTTTAATATTTTTATAAACAGTTTAAAAAGCTGACCAAGCCTACCAAAAGTTGACGGTATTGAATATAATTTCCCCCTCCACCCCCCCAAAAAAATATTAATATTTATTATTTTTGGCGTTTTTATACAGCTAAATGCAACATCATTAATAAAATTTAAATCTTTTGATCTTAACAATGTAAAAATTGATTAAATATGAAAACAATGCATTACATAAGGTTTTGTTCAAAGATCCCAATTATTCAGCCCTTCTCGAGGAAAAAAAATATCTCTCTTTGGATTTCTATGTTCGATTGGCTGTGCAGACTTTCTACACTAGTTCCCAATGCGCATACATGTGGAATCATGAATTTTTATATATGTTACAATTGATTAAATATGAAAACAATGCACCCCTTATTGTTTCCCCTTAATCAGGAAGTGGAATAAAAGCAAGAAACATCTCAGTGTGAAATTTTATTACAGGTTATGACAAGTAATTGAATCAATCACATACTGTACAGTGCATAGTGTGTTGTCCAAAATAATTGCGTAACAAAGTTTTAAAAGTGTGAAATTGGAAATACTGGCTGTATAAAAGTAAAAAAGGCAACATTTAAAAAAAGCGATATTAGAGATCCATCGAACTTCATCCTTATCTTTTGAAGCTCGATTTCACAGTTTATTTTCTGGAAAAAAAATCATGTTATAAAATCCTGTAGTGCGCATGCATCAAGTCACGCTCTAGTGCACATGTGTACAAACATTGATACAGTATGGCAGGCATACAATACACTACTGTACTGTCATAGGGAATTAAAGTTAATGCTGTATACCGTGGCGGCCACCTTTATCCTAATGCGGCTGGATCCGCGGCGCTCTGATAATCTCGGTCAGATGCGTTTTTTTTTTGGGTCCAGAGTGAATTGCGTTATTTTAGCGCTCGTGATATTAGCATTTTATTCTCGCTGTCTGCAATACTGCAATACCGTCTAAAAACTCAGGGGGGCATTCGCGAGCTGTTGTCTTGGAAGTCTAATAGCTAAGCAGTTCAACCTACGTCAGTACACAGTCTGCGTGTGCGCGCGCAGTAATTGTAAATGTGCATATTTACTGTATACATGCATTTGCAGTGCTGTATGTCTCATTTGAAAATTGTTGAAACGCATAGGCGTGTACAGTACTGTAACAGTGTCGGCATATACAGCGCTCTCCCCTCGCTCGCCCCCGCACACACACACGATAATTTACTGCACTGCAGGGTATTTCAACTTCTTATCTTATTTACAGTGCACTACATCTCTCCCACACCATTCCTTTGAACGTGTTTTTTTTTTGTTTCAATCACATTCCTGCTTGACAGCAGATGATTACTGCGAATGTGCCTGTAACTTCACCCACCACTGCTTGCTTGAGTGAGTTTTTATTTTCTCCACAAGCCTGCAAAAACCATCTTGATATTACGATATTCAATCTGTGCTGTAGCTTTTGACTGCGACCCTGTGCGTTTGACTGCACATGGTTGATTTGTGTGCTTTTTATGAACTGTATTTTGGTGTGTAGGGATCATTTTATTATGATGAACTGCCTTTTGAAATTACAGTATGTCATTATCTTTGAACTTCATGCGGCTGTACCCTGTACCTCCCTCCCCCACGCACACACACAAGGCTCTCTCAAGGATTTGAAACTCTTATCGACAGACACCTCTACAGAGTCATTCATTTTCTGAAGCTTGTCATTGTGTTTTTAATCCGTCCCTAGCCGAGCGTCACCTCACTGCACCTGCGTGTAATCCTCTTTGAGATGGGAGCTAGCTGATTACTGCGCATGACTCACCCAACCCCCGCCCCCCTCCAACCCTTTGAGGCTTTGTTTACGGTAACGCTTTGGAAAAATCCCTTCTCGAATTTGATATGTAAATCTGATTTGCACAGCATTGTGAGAATTGAGAGTTAAAAAAACCATTAACTGATTCATGTTGTTTTGTCATTCATTCTTTGTCTTTGGTGTACTGTAGGTGTGGGCTGGGGAGGTTGTTGTCAATGATTCTGATTATCAAGAATGTAAATAAATATTTATTTTATTTTATCAGGAACCGAAAAAAAACAAATATAAAAATAATCATGAATAATACATATTGCAGTCTTTATTAAGTTCTTCTGTCAGATGGAAATTGAGGGCCGGTGGATAAACAT
Organism: Ascaphus truei; assembly: GCF_040206685.1. NCBI lineage: Eukaryota > Metazoa > Chordata > Amphibia > Anura > Ascaphidae > Ascaphus > Ascaphus truei. The sequence continues at coordinate 352,025,275 of NC_134486.1, forward strand.
GAATAATGCACATTGATAATAAAATTAATTAATAATATATAATATATATATATATATATATATCTATATATATATATATATCTATATATATATATATATAGTAATATAATTTTTTCCGTCTTTATCTTCTTCCTCATTCTGTGTACAGTACAGTAGTTCATTGAGAGAGGAGAGATTTTGTGTACATCATTACTGTTGTTTAGATACTGTACACTTAACTGTACAAACAGTTCACAGACTGTACACGACACCCCCCCTCTCTCCCAGTCCTTCCTTTTTTCCTGAAAAGACAAGAAAACAAAAAATTAGTGCAGTTATGTGCATACTGTATTAAGGCATTGTGTGCTGTGTAGTACTGTTAAACTAGTCTATACTGGAATTACTGTATACTGTGACTACTGTTAAATAGTTTGGAACCAGATGGCTGCTGCTGCTCTCTCTGGAAATAAATAAATTGAGGAGTTAGGTGCATACTGTACTGTATTATGGCATTGTGTACTGTATACTGTAGCTACTCCATATTGGACTACAGTACGCTGTTAGCACTGTCAAACAAGTCCATACTGGCACTACTGTATACTCTGACTACTGTTAAATACTTTGTAACCAGATGGCTGGTGCTGCTCTCTCTGGAAAGAAAGAAATTGAGCAGTTACTGTACTGTAGGTGCATACTGTATTATGGCATTGTGTACTGTATACTGTACAGTAGCTACTCCATATTGGACTACAGTATGCAGTTACCGTAGTACTGTCAAACTAGTCTATACTGGAACTACTGTATACTCTGACTACTAGGAAATAAAAAATGTGTGCCATACTTACCTGTATCATACTGTACTTACAATACTACAGTACAGTACTTCAGTATACCATACTACCTTCCTGATGCTTGCCCATTACGCTCGATCACAATGGGCAACACAGTCGCAATATGGTCAATATATTTATTGCATCGTTCCACGGTGAGTACATCGTTCCAAAAACTCAGTATGCCTTTCACCAACTCATCCTTTTTGGAGGGTTTCACGACTTTTCGGATATGATCCTTCAGCTGATGCCAGACCATTTAGATCGGATTGAAGTCTGGCGATCTGTCATTGGAAAAAAAGGACAATTAGTTTAAGAGATACAGTACACAGTAAAAACAGTGGGAAAAAATGAGACACGGTTACCGCACTTACTCCGCTGGCATCTTCACCCAGTTGATACCGCGCTCAAGGATATGCGCTGTTGACGCGGTGTGCTTCGGATCGTTGTCCTGGTAGAAACGGTGACCATCCGGGAACTCACGTGTGATGTATTCCACAATCTCAGGCACAATTTTGTCTTGGAAGAAAGCTTTATTCATGATTCCTATAACAAGAAAAGAAAAGTGCTCAAAAAACTGCACACTAGTACAGTACAGTGCATAAGGCAAAAGCGTGTGACATACATTTTACTGTACCTTCAAAGATGACGATGCATCCTGGTCCACGCCTAGAGATGGCACCCCACACATGCATCTTCACTGGGTGTTTTGGACGTGGTTTCATAGATATGCGACCTTTTTTGTGGAATGCAAAGGTGGCAAATCTCTCCAGCGATACAGTAGACTCGTCAGTGAAGATGCAATCCTGGAAGGTTTCTCCACTGTCGATCCATGCCTGGGCCTGGACCACTCTTTTGATTTTGTTAACATCCCTTATCATGGGGTACGGTCTGTAATGACAAGGAATAAATAATTTTAGAGGTACAGTACAGTTTCTTAAACAACACTTTTACCTCCTGTACTGTCCAGTACTAACCTCACACGTCCATATTTCTATCCAATTCTGCGTCTCATCTTCTTTATGCTGGTCTCGGATACAGTCAGATTGTGATTTTCCTGCAGAGTGTATTTGACCCTTAATGCACTCTTCTCATCATTCTCCTCACTTATTTTGTCGACCAGAAGAGTTGTCTCCCTACAATGTACAGAAAAACAATCCGGTAAGTTACAGTGCAGTAGGCCACAAGCACAGCACATCATTTGGTGTAAAAATAGTATACAATGAGATAGATCTACACAATATATAGTTCTATTAATATGCAGCAATATAAACAATATATATACTGTTGATATAAAAATATACAGAAATAACTATAAAATTAGATAGATCTACAGAATACTGTATATTGTTCTGTTAATATGCAGCAATATAAACAATATATATATACTGTTGTTATAAATATACCTAAATAACTAAAATATTAGATACAGTAGATCTACAGTACACAATATATTGTTCTATTAATATGCATCAATATAAAAAATATATACTGTTGTTATATAAATATACCGAAATAACTATAAAACTAGATACAGTAGATCCAGGGTGGGCAACCCTTTCGCCATTCGCCACTTCTGGCGAATTGGAAGTCAAAGTGTGGCGAATTGAGTAACCACAATATAAGGGCAGCCGGGACTCCTGCACTCACTGTGTGGCCCGCGGCGGGTTACCGCTCTCCCTCTCGAGTTCGCTCCTGTTCCCCCACACTCTCCCCCCTCCCCGATCAGCCCACTCACACTCTCCCCCCTCCCCAATCAGTCCGCTCATGGTCTCCCCCCTCCCAGATCAGCCTGCTCAGAGAACTACAGGCAGCAGCGCGCTCTAGCATTGAGGCACTTCCGTGCCTGCTATAGCGTGCGCGTGCAGTCCTGCCTTCTCTGCCGCCTCCGAGCAAACCGAGGTAGAGAGGGAGGATGTGTCATTGGAGGTTAAGGGGGAAGGGTCATTGGAGGTGTAGGGGGGGTCATTGGAGGTGCAGTGGGGGGTTATTGGAGGTGCAGGGGGGTCAATGTAGGTGCAGGGGGGGGTCATTGTAGGTGCAGGGGTGTCATTGGAGGTGCAGGGGGGGTCATTGGAGGTGCAGGGTGGGGTCATTGGAGTGCAGAGGGGGGTCATTGGAGGTGCAGGGGGAGTCATTGGAGGTGCAGGGGGGGTGATTGGAGGTAGGGGGGGTGATTGGAGGTGGGGGGGTGATGTGAGGTGCAGGGAGGGACAGTGATGTGAGGTGCAGGGAGGAGAGTGATGTGAGGTGCAGGGGGGGTGAAAGATGTGAGGTGCAGGGGGGAGAATGATGTGAGGTGCAGGGGGGAGAGGGATGTGAGGTGCAGGGGGAGAGTGATGTGAGGTGCAGGGGGAGAGTGATGTGAGGTGCAGGGAGGGAGAGTGATGTGAGGTTCAGGGGGGATAGTGATGTGAGGTGCAGGGTGGGAGAGTGATGTGAGGTGCAGGGGGGAGAGTGATGTGAGGTGCATGGGGGGAGAAGGATGTGAGGTGCAGGGGGGTGGGATGTGTGTGGTGTGCAGGGGGGTATTGTGTGTTTGATGTGGAGAGGGAGTATTATGTGTGTGGGTGAGGGGGAGAGATGGGAGTATGAGAGATAGGTGGGGGAGTATCGCAAAGCTTGATAGTAAGGGGTGCTGGGGGAGACATATGAGGATGATGATGAGAGGTGCTGGAGGAGGGATGATGATGATGATTTTTCCCGCGTGGCCCAATTTTTTTTTCCTTGGAGCAGTTCGCCCTTCTCGCTTTATGAGTTGTGCAGGCCTGCCTTACTTGATAGGGAAGGAGCACGCTCCGGCTGTGTGGCACGCTCCCCTTCCTCCCAGCCCGCTTCAGTGGTGTGACGCGCTTCCTCCCCTCCAGCACCAGAAGTAGATGCGCTGACATGCTCCTCCCCATCCCCTCACTCCCCTGGCCAGGCCCGCCACCACCGCTTCCTTCCCTTTCTTTCACAGCCGCCGAGATCTGGTTAGGAGATGGGGCTGATGCGGAGGACGGGCGCTGATGCCTGATGCAGTGGACAGGGGCTGATGCCTGATACGGGGGCGACGGGGGCTGATGCCTGATACGGGGGCGATGGGGGCTGATGCCTGGGATGGGGGGGAAGGGGGCTGATGCCTGGGATGGGGGATAGGAGGGCTGATGCCTGGGATGGGGGAAAGGGGCTGATGCCTGGGATGGGGGGGAGAGGGGCTGATGCCTGATTCGGGTGAGGGGAGCTGATGCCTGATGAGAGGGACGGGGGCTGATGCCTCATACGGGGGACGGAGGCTGATACCTGATACGGGAGAGGGGTGGGGGCTGATGCCTGGGACGGGGGGTAGAGGGCTGCCTGATGATGAGGGGGCTGCTGGGGGAGATGATGAAGGGTGCTGGGGCAGATGATGAAGGGTGCTGGGTCAGATGATGAAGGGTGCTGGGGCAGATGATGAAGGGTGCTGGGGGAGATGTTGGAGGGTGCTGGGGCAGATGATGAAGTGTGCTGGGGCAGATGATGAAGGGTGCTGGGGCAGATGATGAAGGGTGCTGTGGGAGATGAGGGGGTTTACATGAGATGATGATGGGGAAATGAGATGAGAAGGAAGATAGTGGTGGTGGCATGAGGGGGTGAGAGTAGGAGGGGGTGAGGGAGCTTGAGGGGGTGAGAGGAGGAGGGGGGAGAGGGATCTTGAGGGGGGTTATGGTCTGAGAATTTATAAACTTTTTCAAACCGTGTGTTTAAAATTTTCACATGCGCAACATAATACCTACATTTTTACATGGTTTGGCTATTTTCACTTCTAATTCGCCACACTGGTGGCTACATTGAAAAATAGGTTGCCTACCCCTGCAGTGATCTACAGTACACAAAATATTGTTCTATTAGTATGCAGCAATATAAAACATATACATATACTGTTGTTATATAAATATAGCGAAATAACTATAACATTAGATACAGTAGATCTACACAAAATATTGTTCTATTAATATGCAATATATGTAAACGAGACCGCAATCACCTATATATATCTCTTATTTAGTGGACATGTTAGGTGCTTAGAGGGTAGAGATAGTTATTCATAGTGTTGATCAAAGAGATTTTGATCAGAAAGATTTCCCCCTTTATACAGCACTCAAAACACATATAATCAAATGGTGGACAAAAACCAATGGTCCTACAGATATGCTGCAATTAGCTGAGAAGTATCCCAGAATCACGGTGGAAATCAAAAATAATAAAATTTTATTACGTCTACATAGATCATTAAAAACACAGATGCAGTATTAAAAATCCCTATATTGTAGTGGCTGGATATGAAAAATAATTATAGTGATAAGGTAGATATCCTAAATGAATGTCTCAAACTATTCATATCCTTACATCCAAGATAGTAGCTATACCGAGACAGACTTGTATAAGGTAAGTATCGCTAGCAGTATTGGTAGATATCAGAGGTGTCTGAATAACTGGGTATACACAGTTGGAAAACCTTATATATCTCCGCAAAATTGCGGCCGTGATTAACCCTATAAGTACTCCTAATGCTTAACACTGTGAGTAGCTATATGTATGTGTGGCATGAAACATTTAAACCAATGACACGCAGTTGGATATCAAATAGTAACAAAGAAAAAGGTAAGGACTCTTTCTCTAATATAGCAACAGTCTGTAAAGCATAGGTATACAAAGTAGCAAAAGAGCACAAAACAAAAAATGCCTCTGCTCGATACAAGCCTGCTCCTGCATAGGTGTAGGATGTCGCCACTCGAAGTGACGTCACTAACGTGACGCCCTACGTTCCCGACGCACGTTTCACATGTTCACCACGCTTCATCAGGGGGAGGAGGGATAGGAGTGTGATCCTCACGGTGATCATTAAATACTCTCAGAGGATCATCCCCCTCCCTAAATAGGAGGAGTCTGAACCAATCGTTCCGGTCCAACCTGGAGGTAAGACGGACTGCTGGCATCCAAAGTTAACCTCTAATGTGCCAACTGGATCTAATAACAAAACTTGTTACTGGGAAGTATAGATATGCGTCAAACCGTCTTTACATGCCAATATAATGGACGTTTATTAAAGATAATAAACAGTGTGTGTGTATTTATTCATTGTCAATTCTTTGTCCAAATTAGATGGTATTTGTGTAGGAATGTTTCCTGCAATATATAACCTGCCCAAAATGGTCAATGCAGGTCAGTTTAAAACACATTCTACAATAGAATGTATTATGTGTAATGTACAGGTATAGGACTGTATAGATGATCGATTCTCCTATATCCCAATTCTAGTATACATCACTTGATTGTATAATTATTTCACATAGTAGAAAAAACATAGATAGTCCCCAGTAGTGGTCTAATAATAAGTGTAAGTATAACCGTGACAACTCAAAAATAATAATAAAATGCATGTGATTGGATGATTATGATAGTGTATGTCTAAGGTTGGCCTCTACATGTGTTCTACAATTGTAAAGGTGATGTGCAATACAAGTAAATGGTGGTATTAGTGATTAGTGTAGGAGTGTTTACTAAATTAGGAAAACCTGCCCATACTGGTCAATGCAGGTTGGTTTAAAAGGAAAATTAACTACTATGTGTTATGTGTAATGTACAGGTATAGAAATGGATGTATTAGGGATATCACATACAGTAGAGGCAACGTTTATTCTAACATTTGCCGTAAACTAGCCGGGTTACATTCTGGGTATGTGTTGGGTATGTGCTGGGTATGTTCTGGGCAAGTTTGAGGCACGTTTAAGGCATTTCTGCATTGACTAACGGCCCATAGGATTAACACAGCAGGGATCCCTGGCATTCCAATTCAGTTTTAATGGGACTGCCAGGGACCCCCGCTGTTAATCTGATAGGCCATTAATCAATGCAGAAATGCTGGGGCTAGTTTAAGGAAAGTTTAAGGCATCTATTCAGAATGTACCTTGGTGTTTCCTGGGTTTTTTGGGGAATTGCTACTGGTTTTTGTTTGAATAAGAGTTGCCTCTACTGTATTTGGTGATCAGATAAAAGGGGAAAAAATAAACCCTTCATTTAATCCCGTTGGAGCCATAGTATGTAATTGAAATATTCAACGACACTCTCATTGTAACAGTCTTTGATCCCAATTGCCTCCTCTTTGATCTCTGCGTATATGTTCAATTCCACAGAATTTCATTACTGTGGAATCTCCCTTGTGATGTTCAATAACATGTCTGGCAATTGGAGTGTCTGTGGCATTACGAACGTTACCTATGTGCTCCAAAATCCTTGTTTTTAGAGGTCTATGGGTCTTACCTACGTACTTAATACCACACTCACATGTCATCAAATAGATTGTTCCGCAAGTAGTGCAGTTTATAAAATCTTTGATCATGTAAGTGGTATTCTGTATTGTATCCTGAAACTGTTTTGTAACTGGCATGAAGGTACAGGCTTTGCACCTTGAACAGGGGTATGAACCACATGGTTTCTGGCCTAGCCATGTTTTTATCTGAGTTTTCTCGTAATGGCTATGGACCAGCCTATCCTTGATATTTCTATTTCGACGGTATCCTGTAGTGGGTTTGTCTCCAAGAACTTTACGTAAATCACTGTCTTCAAGTAGAATATGCCAGTGTTTTAGTAAAATATTTTTTGTAGCTTGTGACTGATCATTGTAAGTAGAAATTAATCTAATTACTTCCTCTTGGGGTGCAATCTGTTTGGGCGCCAGAAGCTCCGTCCTTTCTGACGTCAGGGCCCTATAATAAGCTTTTTTTATCAGTTTATTACTGTATCCTCTGGTGCGAAATCTATTGGACATATCCACTGACTGCTTAATGAATTCCTCAGTAGAGGAACAATTTCGTCGCAGTCTCAGGAACTGTCCAATTGGGATATTATTGGTGACATGTTTGGGATGGTGGCTGTTGGCTCTTAATAAACTATTAGTGGAGGTAAGTTTCCTAAAGATGCTAGTCTCAATAGTGTTGGATTCTGTCCTTGATATAATAATATCTAGGAATTCGATCCTATTCTTATTGAGTTGTATGGTTAGTTTTAGATTGTGCTTATTCACATTGAGACTGTCAATAAAACTATATAATAGTGCCTCTGTCCCCCTCCATATGAGGAGGATGTCATCAATGTATCTGACCCACAACTCCACATGCTCGGTGTAGATTTCATTGTCCTCTATGAAGACCACCGTCTCCTCCCACCAGCCTAGGTATAGGTTGGCATAGGTGGGGGCACAGGTGGTCCCCATAGCGGTACCCTGTATTTGATGATACAGGGTATTGTGAAACACAAAGAAGTTGTGGGTCAGTACATATTTCAACAAATCAAGAACCATGTTGTTATAAGGCACACATTCCAAATTCCTAGCCTTCAAGAAATGAGCTACAGCATCCATGCCACTTTTATTAGGAATGCTAGAATAAAGGCCCTCGACATCAAGACCCACCAATAAGGAATCGGAGTTCAAGTAAATGCCATCTAATTTACGTAACACGTCAGTAGTATCTTTCAAATAAGACGGCAAGATTTCAACAAATGGACGCAAGATATTATCCAGATATACACTCACATTAGAGGTAATATTGCCAATACCTGAGACAATAGGCCTTCCAGGTGGAGGTCTTTTAACCTTATGAATCTTAGGTAGGTGATTGAACGTGGCAATTCTTGGAGTTTTTGTCAGCATAAAGTCATATTCTCTTTTGGAAATAAGTTTATGTTCTAAACCCAAATCTAGGATCGCTTTAAGTTCTTTCAGAAAGGAAGGTGTAGGATCTCTTTGCAGAACAGAGTAGCATTGTTTATCTGAGAGAAGGCGTTTAGACTCTTGTATATAGTCTTCCTCATTTAAGATGCCAATGTTCCCACCTTTGTCTGATGGTTTGATTATAATTGTCTTATCTGTTTCTAAATCCCTCAAAGCTACTCTCTCTTGATAGGAAAGGTTGTCTGGTCCCTTTATACATTTAATGTTGTTAGGTCCTTTGTAACAAGTTGGTTAAAAACATGAATATTTGAACAAAAATCTATGGGAGGTGTAAATGTGGATCGCTGTTTTAGATTGGTAAATGGGCCTTCGCCAGGTAATCTCAGGCTCTCTTCCTCTAATCCTTCCAGGATTTCTAAATTATTAAGACCTTGTGTATTTAGCAACTCGAGAGGAGTATTCATATTCTGCCACTGTTTACGTTTCTTGTAAAATTTGTGTAGTGATAGTTTGCGACAGAGCAGATTAATGTCCTTTACACAATCAAATAAGTCCATCTGGCTGGTTGGACAAAAAGATAGTCCCTTGGAAAGGACATTGATGTGATCTGGGCTCAAAACCTTTGTAGATAGATTTATTATCTGTGCCGTCTTGTCCTCCCTCGAGAATTTCTCCTCTTGGTTGGTTCCTGGTAGGCCCTCCTCTCTTGGTCTCTTAGATAATCTGCCCTTTCCCCTCCTTGTTTTCCTCTTGCGGTTGGGATTGGGAAGAGGCCTGTGTTCTCTAAAAAAGAGGAGCCTGACCTTTGTGGTAGAGGAAGAGGGGTGTCAGTACCTGTGTTGGAGTTTGATTGTATTAGTACTCCAATGTCCTGTTCCTGATCACTGGCTGAGGCTTCCCACTCTGTGGAAGATTCCTGTACCTTGGAGTATGTTTTTTTTGATTGATATCTTGTTTTGTAGCAAAAGATTTTGCCTTCCTTGAAATCCTCGTAATCCCTAAGAAATTTGTTATGTTTTCTCTCTTTTATGTCCTTTTTGAATTTATCAATGTTGGCTTTTAGTTTGTCCTCTAACCCTTCAAATAGGGGGTCAGGTTGCCATTTGGATATAGTTGTTCTTAGAGTAACAATTTCCGTTTTTACTGCCTCTAGCCTTTTTGTTTCATAATCAACAAGGAGTTGCATCAATTGTGCTGAACAGTGCAGTAAAATCTTTTCCCATTTGGATATAAAGTCTGTATCAGTAATCTGATGTGAAGGAGCCAGCTTAACTCTAAGTCCTCTTATAACTACAGTAAATCTGTTTAATTAATTAATTATTGTGACCACTGGATTCTAGAGAGCAATTAAAGATTTCTGAATATGTCCAAATTTTTGACTGAGGGACAAGATATTGATCACTGGCTGAATGAGGCTCTAGAGATTTTCTCTACCACACATAAACCTGTGGAAGAAAGCACCTCTACGGATATAAACTGCTACTTTAGAGAATTAGAAAAGGTATACAGCTCAAGGGCCAAAATCTGGTGGGAGGTGGCCAGCTTAGAAAATTATTTAAAAACAGATCTAGTTCCAAGAGGATTTAGAGTTAAGCTGGCTCCTTCACATCAGATTACTGATACAGACTTTATATCCAAATGGGAAAAGATTTTACTGCACTGCTCAGCACAATTGATGCAACTCCTTGTTGATTATGAAACAAAAAGACTAGAGGCAGTAAAAGCGGAAATTGTTACTCTAAGAACAAATATATCCAAATGGCAACCTGACCCCCTATTTGAAGGGTTAGAGGACAAACTAAAAGCCAATATTGATAAATTCACAAAGGACATAAAAGAGAGAAAACATAACAAATTTCTTAGGGATTACGAGGATTTCAAGGAAGGCAAAATCTTTCGCTACAAAACAAGATATCAATCAAAAAAAACATACTCCAAGGTACAGGAATCTTCCACAGAGTGGGAAGCCTCAGCCAGTGATCAGGAACAGGACAGTGGAGTACTAATACAATCAAACTCCAACACAGGTACTGACACCCCTTTTCCTCTACCACAAAGGTCAGGCTCCTTTTTTTTAGAGAACACAGGCCTCTTCCCAATCCCAACCGCAAGAGGAAAACAAGGAGGGGAAAGGGCAGATTATCTAAGAGACCAAGAGAGGAGGGCCTACCAGGAACCAACCAAGAGGAGAAATTCTCGAGGGAGGACAAGACGACACAGATAATAAATCTATCTACAAAGGTTTTGATCCCAGATCACATCAATGTCCTTTCCAAGGGACTATCTTTTTGTCCAACCAGCCAGATGGACTTATTTGATTGTGTAAAGGACATTAATCTGCTCTGTCGCAAACTATCACTACACAAATTTTACAAGAAACGTAAACAGTGGCAGAATATGAATACTCCTCTCGAGTTGCTAAATACACAAGATCTTAATAATTTAGAAACCCTGGAAGGATTAGAGGAAGAGAGCCTGAGATTACCTGGCAAAGGCCCATTTACCAATCTAAAACAGCGATCCACATTTACACCTCCCATAGATTTTTGTTCAAATATTCATGTTTTTAACCAACTTGTTACAAAGTACCTAACAACATTTAAATCAATAAAGGGACCACACAACTTTTCCTATCAAGAGAGAGTAGCTTTGAGGGATATAGAAACAGATAAGACAAATATAATCAAACCATCAGACAAAGGTGGGAACATTCTTGGTCCGGGGTGGGAAGGGAGCGATGATTTCAGGAACACACCAAAAAATAGAAAATAAAAACAATAATGGTGCAGTATATCAATACAATCAGAATAAGTTAGATGTCTTGGCTCTGTAGAAATTCCTACTTACAACAAGTGGAATATTAAAGGGCAATGGTCTGACTCTGTCAGTGTAGATGAAGTTGTATCTTCAGCAGAGGAATAGATTCAGGATCATGGAAACCTCAAACGGAGATCATGCAGATATCATGTTCTCAAATCCAGATAGGATGTGGTGTGTATGAAAGATAGAAACGGACCATGGTATAGATCGCAAAAACACTATTTATCACACAAAAAGGAAAGTTGGAAATGTACTTACAATAAGTACATAATGTATGTACATATAAGGGTATCGTGAGACAGTAGAGTGCTGGTCCTGAGTGGTAAGAGTGCTCCCGTCCTCCCGCAGCTTCAACCTCGCCGCCGATGGATGGCGTCTGACGTCACTTCCGGTAAACGGGTGACGACATCCGGTTGAGGGCAAAGGAGACGGACAGCAATGGATCAACAGCAAACTCAGTCGTCTTCACTTCGTGGGCAGCTGCAGCAGACTGACTGGACAAGCTCTACGCGTTTCGCTGTACTTAGACAGCTTCCTCAGGAGAGGATTAACTTCCCCTATGGGTGGGTCCTATTTTATAGTGTAGGTAATTGCAATCAATTACAACTAATTGAACATAGCATATACAATTAATTAATTAACACACAGGTTTGCCTAAAAGTAAGGCACATAACTCAGCGGTCCAAAAAGGCATAAAATACATATAAATTTTATTCACTAACAAATATAAATACTGTAATGTAAATAGATAATATAAAATTGCTAAAATGCATTAGTTAGGGGCTCATAATACAGTAGGGATGACGTAACGGGAGGGGAGAGAGAAAGAAGACAAAAAATAGGCATTAATGGGGATAAAAGAATACCAGAGGCATATTCACATGGTGGACATATAGCTAATAAAAAACATCCTTTAAAAGCTATAAATTTAAATTAGGAGAGTAATAATAATAAAAAAAAAAGTAATAGAAAATGTGCATATAAAACAGCTTAATAAGTGGGAGTGCAAAGTGCTAATGTTTAAAATGTTCATATAATCAGGAATAGACGCAGCAGATATATGGAAAAAACGGGGTTTGGAGCACGCTAAGAGGTGAGAAAAGGTGTTATTTCAAAATCTGCATTAAGACCATAAGGAATAAGTGTGTTGAATTTATGTATCCAATACATTTCTCTTCTGCTCAGGTCCATATCTCTGCTGCGTCCCCTCCAGTTCTGTTTTACATTTTCAATCGCAATAAATTTTAAATTGTCTGGATTCGAATTATGATACTTTGCGAAATGTTTTGATACACTGTGTGTGAGAATTCCGCGTCTAATGTTACTAAGGTGTTCAATGATGCGTGTCCGAATGGGTCTTGTGGTCTTCCCTACATATTGTTGCCCACATGGACACTGTAGGACATATATAGCAAAATCTGTATAGCAGTTCATATATTGCTTTATTTGAAAAGTTTCTTTACTATTATTACATATAAAACTTTTTTTATCTAACTGCTTATGTTCACACGCCTTGCAAGACGAACACCCATAGAAGCCTTCTATACTTCTAAACCAACCTTTATTATTAGTATCCAGTTTTTTAAGTGCACTTGGAGCCACAATGCTTTTTATATTTTGTGCTTTTTTTTAAATAATTTTTGGTTGTTCAAGTAATATCTCATTTAAAATTGTGTCTGTTTTTAAAACATGCCAGTGTTTTCTTAAAATTTTGTTGATATTATTCGCTTCTTTGTTGTAGGTTGTTTGAAATGCAGTATCAAAATTGTTAATATTAGATTTTAAAACATTTTTTGATTCCAATAGATCTTTTCTCTGTAGTGCTTTTGCCTTACTAAACGCTGTATCCAATGTATCTTTGTTATATTTTTTTGTATAAACCGTGTTTCTAAAATTTTGCAATATTCATTAAACATATTGTCGTCTGTACAGTTCCTGCGTATTCTTCTGTATTGACTGTAAGGCACACCATCCATCCATCGATGGTGGTGACAACTCGAACGTAAAATAAAATTATTACTGTCAACACTTTTAAAATGAGTTTTGGTTTTTACAGATCCATCCGTATATAACCAAATCCAGATATTCAATGGAGGTCTTACTTGTTGTATGAGTGAACTTCAAATTTAACTCATTATCGTTCAAATTTAGAATAAATTGATCTAGACTTTGCTGGTCTCCTTGCCAAATTAAAATGATATTATGAATGTAGCGCCGCCATAGGACAATGCCCTCCCCCAGCATGCCATTGGTCCAGATGTTATGGTCCTCCCAAAATCCCATAAAGAGATTTGCATAGCTGGGGGCGAACTTCGTCCCATGGCGGTGACACATTTCTGAATCTAAAAGATGGGTTACACACCATTTCATGTAATATATTTTTGTTGCACTATTCATTAGTGCTGTGGGTGTTTTAGCGCCGGTTCAAATCACTTGGGTTCACTTTGTCTATCTGTAATTGATTTGGTGGCTGCTTTTTCACTCACTAGTTAATTGATCATTAAGATATATCCAAATGGATATCACTTCACCTAATATTTTTGCTAAAAGACACTCTAGGAAATTACAATTTAACTATCAAGTTATAGATACATCACATACACCTGTTTCACATGATTTATTAGAAGAAGAATTTCACAAATTAGATAGACTACTTATTAAGGACACAAAAAAATGGTTAGATTTACGTTTTTTGAATAAGTATATTAAGTGCAATAGGATTCCAAGAGGGTTGAAATTCTCTAAAAATCCCTCATCCAATTTGGATGATGAGGAATTCGTAAAAAGCTGGTATGAAATCATTGACAAATGTTCATTTGATCTGATGTTATCTCTGATTAATCAACATAAAAATAACATTAAAATAATAGATGAGGAGGTAACTATTATAGAAGAAAAACTAGCTCATTTAGAGGATACAGCAGAATTTAAAATCAAGGATCGTGAGTTAAAAAGGAAAATAGACAAATTAGAAAATGATCTATATATAAATAAAACCAATAAGTTCCTGAGAGATGAAGAAGACTATCAGAGAGGAGAGCAAAGACTTTGGAAGAAAAAGAAAAATAATTACCAAACAGAAAGTAAATATGATAGTCGTTATAAGAATTTGGATTATAAATTAGATAAACCACATTTTTCAAATACCTCATATCACAGAGATAATGGCAACCCTTCATCTCATTATAAACCATATATACCACAAAGGGAGGTGAAAGACCAAAACTATTCTGAACCTTATTATGCAAGAGAAAAAAAAACACAATCACATAGCAATACTATTCTAGAAAAAAAGTCTATTGAGGATAGAGATAAACGTAGAGATCAGGAACATCTAAGGGAGAGAGAACGTGAGAGAGAGAAAGAGCTCAGATTAGAGGGAGAGAGACGAAGAGAGAGGGAGAGACAGAGGGAGAGAGAGAAACAGAGAGAGAAGGAATCAAGAATAAAAGAACAAAAAGAAAGGACTATTAGGGATAGGGAGATACATAAAGATAGAGAATTACAAAGAGATAGAGATTTTGCATTTCATAGAGATCAGAGAGATAAAGAACTGAAAGAAAAAGAACAAAAAGATAAAGAATATCAAAAAGAAAAAGAGGCAAGGAGAGAGAGAGAGATGAGAAGAGAAAGAGAAGAAAGAAGAAGAGAAAGAGACAGATACCAATCTGATAGACAACACAAGACCAGCAGATCCGTTCCCCAATTGGAGCCACTGGATCAGATGATTTTTTAGAGTTAGACAAAACTCCCAGTATCTGGGAGACATCGAATCCTTACACCCCACTTGGGGAAAAGAGATAAGACAATGCACAACACAAAAGAGAAAACATCAGAGAGGTAAAAGAAGGAGAGGAAGAAAAAGGGAGAGAATAAAGAAAGATATCTCTAAAGATTTCAATAGTATTTTTAATTTAAGCTCAACAACCCTATCAACACCACAACTCAATCTTATTTCTAAAGGATTATCCTTTGCCCCAACGACAGGGCCTAATAACTTTGAGCTGTTTTTGGACGCAAATAGGTATCTTAGAAAACTCACTGTGAAGAGATTTTTTCTTAGTAAAAATGTTGAATCTAGACTAACCAATTTGAACCCAGTAGTCCAGACAGAACAAAGTAAATTTAAACACACCAATTTAAAATGTAAATCGCATTTTATCCGACATATTATAAAGGTAACCATTTAGAAGTATTTTATGATTTGATTGTCAAGGATTTTGAAAACCTTTCTAAGAACAATAAATCAAAAATTAGAAATAATCTGACAAAAGATGAAAAGAAGGCCTTAGAAGAAATCACAGAAAATTCCAACTTAGTTATAACACAGGCGGATAAGGGAGGGGGAACAGTAATTATGAACAGACAAGATTATTTAATAGAAACCAGCCGCCTCTTGGGGGATCTACATACATATGAAGTATTAAAGAAAAATCCCACAAAAACATTCAGTATGGAATTACAAAACCATTTAGACAAAGGGAGAGATATCGGTATTTTGACTGAACAGGAATATAAATTCCTGTTTAATAAAAGACCTCAAATACCGATATTCTACATATTACCTAAGATACACAAATGCTTAAAGAACCCCCCTGGCAGGCCGATTATCTCGGGTATAAATTCCCTCACTTCGAATTTGTCGGCATATATTGATAATTTTCTGCAAGGCTATGTAAAAACATTAAAATCTTATTTAAAAGACACTACTGACATTTTAAAAACTCTATATACTTTTATTTGGAAAGAGGATTATATTTTGGCCACTATAGACGTTTCTTCACTATATATATCTATTGCACATAATTTAGGTTGTGAAGCCATAAAGTATTTTTTAGATAAGGACCAAGATCTACATGATCTACAGGCAAAATTTCTGTTGGATAGTATCACTTTAATATTGGAAAAAAAAATTCTATTTGATAACATCTTTTAGATTCAGAAATGTGGCACCGCCAT
This sequence comes from Ascaphus truei, assembly GCF_040206685.1. Classification (NCBI taxonomy): domain Eukaryota; kingdom Metazoa; phylum Chordata; class Amphibia; order Anura; family Ascaphidae; genus Ascaphus; species Ascaphus truei. The sequence goes on from NC_134486.1 coordinate 352,041,556, forward strand.
GGGACGAAGTTCGCCCCCAGCTATGCAAATCTCTTTATGGGATTTTGGGAGGACCATAACATCTGGCCCAATGGCATGCTGGGGGAGGGCATTGTCCTATGGCGGCGCTACATTGATGATATCATTTTAATTTGGCAAGGAGACCAGCAAAGTCTAGATCAATTTATTCTAAATTTGAACGATAATGAGTTAAATTTGAAGTTCACTCATACAACAAGTAAGACCTCCATTGAATATCTGGATTTGGTTATATATAGAGGATGGATCTGTAAAAACCAAAACTCATTTTAAAAGTGTTGACATTAATAATTTTATTTTACGTTCGAGTTGTCACCACCATCGATGGATGGATGGTGTGCCTTACAGTCAATACAGAAGAATACGCAGGAACTGTACAGACGACAATATGTTTAATGAACAATGCAAAATTTTAGAAACACGGTTTATACAAAAAAAATATAACAAAGATACAATGGATACAGCGTTTAGTAAGGCAAAAGCACTACAGAGAAAAGATCTATTGGAATCAAAAAATGTTTTAAAATCTAATATTAACAATTTTTATACTGCATTTCTAACAACCTACAACAAAGAAGTGATTAATATCAACAAAATTTTAAGAAAACACTGGCATGTTTTAAAAACAGACACAATTTTAAATGAGATATTACCTGAACAACCAAAAATTATTTTTAAAAAAGCACAAAATATAAAAAGCATTGTGGCTCCAAGTGCACTTAAAAAACTGGATACTAATAATAAAGGTTGGTTTAGAAGTATAGAAGGCTTCTATGGGTGTTCGTCTTGCAAGGCGTGTGAACATAAGCAGTTAGATAAAAAAAGTTTTATATGTAATAATAGTAAAGAAACTTTTCAAATAAAGCAATATATGAACTGCTATACAGATTTTGCTATATATGTCATACAGTGTCCATGTGGGCAACAATATGTAGGGAAGACCACAAGACCCATTCGGACACGCATCATTGAACACCTTAGTAACATTAGACGCGGAATTCTCACACACAGTGTATCAAAACATTTCGCAAAGTATCATAATTCGAATCCAGACAATTTAAAATTTATTGCGATTGAAAATGTAAAACAGAACTGGAGGGGACGCAGCAGAGATATGGACCTGAGCAGAAGAGAAATGTATTGGATACATAAATTCAACACACTTATTCCTTATGGTCTTAATGCAGATTTTGAAATAACACCTTTTCTGACCTCTTAGCCTGCTCCAAACCCCGTTTTTTCCATATATCTGCTGCGTCTATTCCTGATTATATGAACATTTTAAACATTAGCACTTTGCACTCCCACTTATTAAGCTGTTTTATATGCACATTTTCTAATACTTTTTTTTATTTTTTTATTACTCTCCTAATTTAAATTTATAGCTTTTAAAGGATGTTTTTTTATTAGCTATATGTCCACCATGTGAATATGCCTCTGGTATTCTTTTATCCCCATTAATGCCTGTTTTTTGTCTTCTTTCTCTCTCCCCTCCTGTTACGTCATCCCTACTGTATTATGAGCCCCTTACTAATGCATTTTAGCAATTTTATATTATCTATTTACATTACAGTATTTATATTTGTTAGTGAATAAAATTTATATGTATTTTATGCCTTTTTGGACCGCAGAGTTATGTGCCGCAGGCGAACCTGCGTGTTAATTAATTAATTGTATATGCTATGTTCAATTAGTTGTAATTGATTGCAATTACCTACACTATAAAATAGGACCCACCCATAGGGGAAGTTAATCTGCTCCTGAGGAAGCTGTCTAAATACAGCGAAACGCGTAGAGCTTGTCCAGTCAGTCTGCTGCAGCTGCCCACGAAGTGAAGACGACTGAGTTTGCTGTTGATCCATTGCTGTCCATCTCTTTTGCCCTCAACCGGATGTCGTCTCCCGTTTACCGGAAGTGACATCAGACGCCATCCATCAGCGGCGAGGTTGAAGCTACGGGAGGACGGGAGCACTCTTACCACTCAGGACCAGCACTCTACTGTCTCACGATACCCTTATATGTACATACATTATGTACTTATTGTAAGTACATTTCCAACTTTCCTTTTTGTGTGATAAATAGTGTTTTTGCGATCTATACCATGGTCCGTTTCTATCTTTCATACACACCACATCCTATCTGGATTTGAGTACATGACATCTGCATGATCTCCGTTTGAGGTTTCCATGATCCTGAATCTATTCCTCTGCTGAAGATACAACTTCATCTACACTGACAGAGTCAGACCATTGCCCTTTTATATTCCACTTGTTGTAAGTAGGAATTTCTACAGAGCCAAGACATCTAACTTATTCTGATTGTATTGATATACTGCACCATTATTGTTTTTATTTTCTATTTTTTGGTGTGTTCCTGAAATCATCGCTCCCTTCCCACCCCGGACCAAGACTGCTTTTGTAGGGAATCCTTGCATATTCCTTGGAAGGTTGAGAAGTATTTTTTTTGGTTACACACCATTTCATGTAATATATTTTTGTTGCACTATTCATTAGTGTTGTGGGTTTTTTAGCGCCGGTTCAAATCACTTGGGTTCACAAATGTGGGAACATTGTCATCTTAAATGAGGAAGACTATATACAAGAGTCTAAATGCCTTCTCTCAGATAAACAATGTTACTCTGTTCTGCAAAGAGATCCTACACCTTCCTTTCTGAAAGAACTTAAAGCGATCCTAGATTTGGGTTTAGAACAAAAACTTATTTCCAAAAGAGAATATGACTTTATGCTGACAAAAACTCTAAGAATTGCCACGTTCTATCACCTACCTAAGATTCATAAGGTTAAAAGACCTCCACCTGGAAGGCCTATTGTCTCAGGTATTGGCAATATTACCTCTAATGTGAGTGTATATCTGGATAATATCTTGCGTCCATTTGTTGAAATCTTGCCGTCTTATTTGAAAGATACTACTGACGTGTTACGTAAATTAGATGGCATTTACTTGAACTCCGATTCCTTATTGGTGGGTCTTGATGTCGAGGGCCTTTATTCTAGCATTCCTTATAAAAGTGGCATGGATGCTGTAGCTCATTTCTTGAAGGCTAGGAATTTGGAATGTGTGCCTTATAACAACATGGTTCTTGATTTGTTGAAATATGTACTGACCCACAACTTCTTTGTGTTTCACAATACCCTGTATCATCAAATACAGGGTACCGCTATGGGGACCACCTGTGCCCCCACCTATGCCAATCTATACCTAGGCTGGTGGGAGGAGACGGTGGTCTTCATAGAGGACAATGAAATCTACACCGAGCATGTGGAGTTGTGGGTCAGATACATTGACGACATCCTCCTCATATGGAGGGGGACAGAGGCACTATTATATAGTTTTATTGACAGTCTCAATGTGAATAAGCACAATCTGAAACTAACCATACAACTCGATAAGAATAGGATCGAATTCCTAGGTATTATTATATCAAGGACAGAATCCAACACTATTGAGACTAGCATCTTTAGGAAACTTACCTCCACTAATAGTTTATTAAGAGCCAACAGCCACCATCCCAAACATGTCACCAATAATATCCCAATTGGACAGTTCCTGAGACTGCGACGAAATTGTTCCTCTACTGAGGAATTCATTAAGCAGTCAGTGGATATGTCCAATAGATTTCGCACCAGAGGATACAGTAATAAACTGATTAAAAAAGCTTATTATAGGGCCCTGACGTCAGAAAGGACGGAGCTTCTGGCGCCCAAACAGATTGCACCCCAAGAGGAAGTAATTAGATTAATTTCTACTTACAATGATCAGTCACAAGCTACAAAAAATATTTTACTAAAACACTGGCATATTCTACTTGAAGACAGTGATTTACGTAAAGTTCTTGGAGACAAACCCACTACAGGATACCGTCGAAATAGAAATATCAAGGATAGGCTGGTCCATAGCCATTACGAGAAAACTCAGATAAAAACATGGCTAGGCCAGAAACCATGTGGTTCATACCCCTGTTCAAGGTGCAAAGCCTGTACCTTCATGCCAGTTACAAAACAGTTTCAGGATACAATACAGAATACCACTTACATGATCAAAGATTTTATAAACTGCACTACTTGCGGAACAATCTATTTGATGACATGTGAGTGTGGTATTAAGTACGTAGGTAAGACCTTTAGACCTCTAAAAACAAGGATTTTGGAGCACATAGGTAACGTTCGTAATGCCACAGACACTTCAATTGCCAGACATGTTATTGAACATCACAAGGGAGATTCCACAGTAATGAAATTCTGTGGAATTGAACATATACGCAGAGATCAAAGAGGAGGCAATTGGGATCAAAGACTGTTACAATGAGAGTGTCGTTGAATATTTCAATTACATACTATGGCTCCAACGGGATTAAATGAAGGGTTTATTTTTTCCCCTTTTATCTGATCACCAAATATGTGATATCCCTAATACATCCATTTCTATACCTGTACATTACACATAACACATAGTAGTTAATTTTCCTTTTAAACCAACCTGCATTGACCAGTATGGGCAGGTTTTCCTAATTTAGTAAACACTCCTACACTAATCACTAATACCACCATTTACTTGTATTGCACATCACCTTTACAATTGTAGAACACATGTAGAGGCCAACCTTAGACATACACTATCATAATCATCCAATCACATGCATTTTATTATTATTTTTGAGTTGTCACGGTTATACTTACACTTATTATTAGACCACTACTGGGGACTATCTATGTTTTTTCTACTATGTGAAATAATTATACAATCAAGTGATGTATACTAGAATTGGGATATAGGAGAATCGATCATCTATACAGTCCTATACCTGTACATTACACATAATACATTCTATTGTAGAATGTGTTTTAAACTGACATGCATTGACCATTTTGGGCAGGTTACATATTGCAGGAAACATTCCTACACAAATACCATCTAATTTGGACAAAGAATTGACAATGAATAAATACACACACACTGTTTATTATCTTTAATAAACGTCCATTATATTGGCATGTAAAGACGGTTTGACGCATATCTATACTTCCCAGTAACAAGTTTTGTTATTAGATCCAGTTGGCACATTAGAGGTTAACTTTGGATGCCAGCAGTCTGTCTTACCTCCAGGTTGGACCGGAACGATTGGTTCAGACTCCTCCTATTTAGGGAGGGGGATGATCCTCTGAGAGTATTTAATGATCACCGTGAGGATCACACTCCTATCCCTCCTCCCCCTGATGAAGCGTGGTGAACACGTGAAACGTGCGTCGGGAACGTAGGGCGTCACGTCAGTGACGTCACTTCGAGTGGCGACATCCTACACCTATGCAGGAGCAGGCTTGTATCGAGCAGAGGCATTTTTTGTTTTGTGCTCTTTTGCTACTTTGTATACCTATGCTTTACAGACTTTTGCTATATTAGAGAAAGAGTCCTTACCTTTTTCTTTGTTACTATTTGATATCCAACTGCGTGTCATTGGTTTAAATGTTTCATGCCACACATACATATAGCTACTCACAGTGTTAAGCATTAGGAGTACTTATAGGGTTAATCACGGCCGCAATTTTGCGGAGATATATAAGGTTTTCCAACTGTATATACCCAGTTATTCAGACACCTCTGATATCTACCAATACTGCTAGCGATACTTACCTTATACAAGTCTGTCTCGGTATAGCTACTATCTTGGATGTAAGGATATGAATAGTTTGAGACATTCATTACGGATATCTACCTTATCACTATAATTATTTTTCATATCCAGCCACTACAATATAGGGATTTTTAATACTGCATCTGTATTTTTAATGATCTATGTAGACGTAATAAAATTTTATTATTTTTGATTTCCACCGTGATTCTGGGATACTTCTCAGCTAATTGCTGCATATCTATAGGACCATTGGTTTTTGTCCACCATTTGATTATATGTGTTTTGAGTGCTGTATAAAGGGGGAAATCTTTCTGATCAAAATCTCTTTGATCAACACTGTGAATATCTATTAATATGCAACAATATAAAATATATATATACTGTTGTTATATAAATATAAGAAAATAACTATAAAATTAGATACAGTAGATCTACACAAAATATTGTTCTATTAATATGCAGCAATATAAACAATGATAGATATACTGTATTATATAGTTATATGAATATTCTTACGCGGTAGTTACCATTGGTGTCCTCGTGCGTTGTCTGGTTTTTCCGTGTGCATGATAGCACATGGTGGTTGATGGCACAACGAGGCCAGAAGTAGCTAACCAGCGTTTGATATCTGCAATTCGGTGTCCGCTCGTGTACATCTCCTTAATTCTCATGCTGAGATCCTTTGAAATATTTTTAACAGGCATTGCTGCGAGTAGAAAGAAATACAAACACAAGAATGTATATTCGATGTTTAGTCGATGTGTATTCAATGTGCAGTGAATCCACAAAATGGATGGTGTATTTATACGGTAATGACTCACATTAGAGTACGCCCACTTTCAACACCTGTACCTGGTCGCCATGCATAAAAGGTTACACACTTTGCATAGCCCACCACTCGATGATCTTTATCTGAACTTGCCCTTGTCCAGATACTGCATTGTGCCACCTGTTTCCATGGATCAACCCGATTCTACGGATGCAGGAACCCACTCGCCTCTGCCATGCCTGTCATGCAGAAAAGCGAAAGGCGGCAGCCGTTTCCACGCCAAGGCCAAAGCGACAGGCGAAGGCCAATATAGAAAACCTTCTGCTGACCCCAAAGGCTAAGGGTTTTAATAGACGTAAGCCTTAAGAAGAAATACCGTGATGTACACTCAATGAAAAACAAATGGCAGCCAACCCATCGAACCCGCAGACCACTTCCTCGAATACGCTTCGACGATTCTGCCATCGCTCTCCCAGATATCTTCAGCCTGTCTTCTCCACTGCTTGTCCTCGACGCTGCCGCCGCCCTCCCGGAAACCCACAGGCCATCTTCGCCACTGCTCTTCGACGACGCTGAAATCCACGGGTCACTTTCTCCTTTGCGCTTAGACGACTCTGCCGCTTCTCGCCCGGAAATCCAGAGGTCACTTTCTCCATCCCTCTTTGACAACGCTGCCGCTTCTCCTCTCCCGGAAATCCAGAGGTCACCTCCTCCACCCTTCTTCGGCGACGCTGCCGCTTATCTCCATGGAACCCCCATCTCATACTCCGTAGCACCCATCCACCCAGATGTCCAAAGCACGCCATGCACAAGAAGCAGCTCGTTAGACCGGATGCTGAATGGGATGTGTGGATATCCCCGGGAACTCTATTGTGCTGGCAAAGATAGATCTGCTTCTGGAGACCATGCTAAATATGGATTAACGGATGCTAAATATGGATACATAATTTGCTCGGTGTTCATGTCCCTGTATCCCCGACGCCGGACCAGGAGGGTGGCATGGATGTGATAAATGGGACCTTCGACCACCTTCCATCACAATGCGCACCCCCTCCACCAGAAGATTTTGTGTACATGTATGCCGTTGAGGAGGAGTATAACATGACAACCCCATTAAGACCACGCCAGGAGACAACACGGCAACCAAGACAGGAGGAAAGCTTCCTCCCAGACAACCTACTCTCGCCCGCCGCCACAAGCACACCCGCTCACAGAAGAACACCCGCTTCCAGAACCAAACCTACATTCGCTTGCACCGATACGGTGCCTGACATCATCCTGCGCGATCTGCCACCGGCACTCAGAGAGATGTATAGGGTGATGAGTGCTGGTGTACCCCACAAGTATGCCTTGTTACTTTTTAAGCACCTTGTGTCCTACTTGATGTACTGCGAGTGGGCCTTCAAAGTGAACTATGAAGGAAATCGCGAAAAAAAGGCGCTTCCTGGCAATTTAAGAAAGACCATTCTGGAGGAATTGCGGCGCTTTTTTTCAATTACAGATCCTTTAATGAAAGGCGTTCGAGACTGCATTAATGGCATTTTGCACCATGCAAGGCATCGGCCATGGAAGGACAATCTGGTGGGGTACGAATTTGCGTGAGTGCTCAACTGTTGTTTATTTTTTGTAAATGTTTTGTTACAATCCCCGAGGGCAACAAACAGGCCCGGTTTTCAAAGGTTACCCTGATAACCGGGCCTGTTTGCGTACCTCGAGGACTGTAGTTGTGCAGGCCTGACTGACCGCTCTGCACACCATCCTACTGTAAATGTTTTGACTTGCTGTACTTTAATAAAGGAGATGTTGCGTTTTGTATATTATATGAATAAAGATTTTTTTTTAATAACAACATGTGACTGTAAACCATACTGACTGACTGTAAATGTTTTTACTTTCTGTACATAAATGTTTTAACTAGCAGTAAACCTGTTGATGTTTTGAATTGCTGTGCAATTAAAATGTTTTTACATTGTACAGTATTTGTAAATAAATGTTTTTGAACTTACTCCACCAATAAAAGAAAATGTTGATTTGTTTTCAATTGTTCCATTGATACTTTGATACTGTAACAAAATACAGTGTTTATAGAATGTACACTACTGTTCAGGCATACTGTACTGTATACTGTAGGCATGCTAAGTACTGTACATCACAAGAGTATTAAAATAAATACAAGACACATACTGTATGTACTGGTATAGAAGACACATATGTAATGTAATACATGTAGAATAAATGCATACTTTTTATTTTCTCGGGTTTATTATACAGTATACTGTATATAAAAAAAAGCATTGTATACAGTACGGTCTGAAAACATCAGCATACTGTTTCTGGAATTCTATCCTAATCAATAACAACGGCCAATAAACGGTAGACTCCGGTACGTGGTTTTTTAAATCCGATTCTGCAATGTGCAAGCATTGTTACACGATGCGATATTATCCATCCATATCCATGAGATGACAATGTTTTCTTTTCTGAGGAAAAAATAAATAAAAGTTTTACTGTGATGGTCAGTCCCCCAAAGAAGTTCCCAGTCAGTCCCAACAATAATTTTCTCGGGGGGTGTCTCCTGTTCACATGCACATGCGCCTACCGTCGATGTGATGACACGCATATGCGTTTCAAGAAGTTTCCAATGCGCATGAGCCTAGCTTTTCACCAATTGTGCAGTATCTACTGTAGAAGCCGCTCAGTCAATGATATTGCTTGCAGGAGTATCGCTTGACTTTTGAATCGCACTGATATTTATATTTTCAAAATAAAAAAACAGAATAAAAAACGGCAACATTACTCACCATAGAATTTCCCAATCAGCTGGCGCCGGGCCACTGCCAGTCCCGTATTCTTGATCATACACGTCGTTGACAGATGACAGCGGGACTACTACACCTGTAGTCAGCTGATGAGGCTGGAAATCGCTTAGGTACATGCAAGCTTGCTCGAAACAGTACGCGAAATCCAGCTCAGGCTGCAGGTATCCATGTGTGGACAGACAGCAAGGGTTGTCACTGACAGTCGGACCGTTATTCTAAGCCGGTTCTGGTGCATTGCTTGCCAGCGACTGTCGTTTCTTAGTTGGTTTTAACACGACCTTTCGCCTTTTGCCATCTGCATGATCATAGATACAGGAAAAACCCGGTGATACACACCAATACCCTCCAATAAATTCAGGATCAATACGAAAAAAACATGGATCGCTACATAACTTTTTCCTTATTGCACGCTTCCACACATGAGGAGCTGGCGAAAATTTGTAAAAGTCATAGTTTTCGATAAAATACTGATAAATTTGAACAACTGTTGCCATCTTATCCTCTGTTGCATTAATCGCGGCCCATATCCAATACGCGTAACTTCTGTCGGGTTTTTGGAAAGCGGGCTGCACTTGAACACTCATGGCGGGCGGGTCTCTGGAGAATACTGTAACCGAAACTGGTCTTTGTCTTTCTTTAATATGAGAAGCCTAAATTGATACATTTTTGCAACCTCTTCCTTCAGTCTCAAGGCCAAGTTACAATAGCACACTGTGGTATCTTTTTTAATCACAACACCTGCAAGTCGACACATTACTGAAGCGCATGCGCATTACAATTCATGAATATCTGCCATCTGGCGGACACACGAAGAATTTCTACCTATTAAATCCGAACCATTCTCAATAAATGCATCAACTTCGCGTCAACCGCGCATCAACCACGCATGAACCGCGGCATGAATGCGGCATGAACCCAGTGAAGAACCCCGGAAAAATGCGGAGATGTTGGAGAATAAAAGTGGGCGCGACAGTAGTACAGACGAGACAACGAGTATTCTAAAACTTGCCTTAAACTTGCCTTAAACTAGCCAGGTACATGCTGGGTACATGCTGACACATTTCAGTGACATTTATGCAGAGGCTAATGTCCCATCGGATTAACACAGCAGTTAATCCGATGGGCCTTTAGTCTCTGCTGAAATGTCACTGAAATGTTTCAGCATGTAACCAGCATGTACCCAGCATGTACCGGGGTCTTGTTGGTGATTGCCAATGGTTTGTTTTAGAATAACCATCGGCACTACAGTACATTATATTAACCTTCATTATAATGTTTGCCAACTGGGTGGAGATAAGCCAATGTCAGAGGTGTATTGTGCATACAAGCTGGGCTCACTCATGTAGTCTCCATTATAGATGACAGGTGTCTGCTGAAGCTGTAAATCAGACAGGGTAAGGTATGCTGATGAGGGGTGCTCAGGGAATTGAACCCGTAATGCTGTACTGAAACAAATAAACTCCAGTTATATCATCTTTGGTGTGATGTTTGGAGTGTGAGTACATAAGAAACTGCACCAGAATCCTCCTGAGCTGGAGGTGCTGTTCGGACCGAAGAACCATCACTGAGAGCCTGTCCTGATGCCTCCCTATACCATCGCGGAGATCTCAGGCCTTCTGTTCTACCTAACAGGTATGCATCAGCACAAGAATACACCGATAGCTACATGACCTCACTTATGGTGGGGGTAAAGGTGCTACACAAAGAAATTATTTTTCGTGTTTTCTTGTCTTTTGCACTCTGTTGAGCCCCAGATCCCTGTGGGGACTTTCACATAACACCATGAGGAATACAGCCTTCAATGCTAAGCATCTGATTGATATTAATTGTAGAGGCTTGAATGTATGTGTTTGTAGTGCTTATAATACTAAATTTAAATCCCACGGTGGGACTAGGTCTATGATCCGACAGGAGGTTTTATGTTTCCAGTTGCTTTAAAAAATGGTTAAATATACTTTTGCTTTACAATATGATCCTGAAACAAGATGCTGAATGCTGCTACTGTACTTGAACTTTAAGAGATGAGTGACAGAGACCATTATTGAAACTATCTTGAAGGAAATTAAAGATATTTGGGATCGATTAACTGCGGAAACACCTCATTGTTGAATCACCAGAATCTGAGGATTGATCATATTCTGTAATAGATTCTAGATGTTACTGTCTTTCAATCCTTGATCGGTGTATATATTACATGTGAAGAAATCTCTTGTCATCTTAGAATCTTCCTTTCAGTTTCGAAGCTGTAAGGTACAACATTTCTAGGTTTGAATGATTGATTGGGCCCTGCGTGAGAAGTCCCGTGAATAAGAAGAGCCAATGGAAAGTCTACTGGCATCTCTATTAGATCTTTGAAAAAGATCTTTTGGCCACTCTGAGTCTATTAATATGAAAAATATAGATCCGCGGGAATTGCCACACTGGAGAGAGCATCTATTTCTGATGCCTGGTGATACATGTGTCTGGAGAAAAAGAGATTACATTTTTCATTGTGATCTGTTGCCAAGAAGTCTATTGATGGTTTACCCCATCTGAGAACAATCTTTTTAAATATTCCCTGATTCAGAAACTCCCTTGGGTTTATAATATTTTAGCTAAAAATCAGCTTGAATATTCTGATGACTTTCTATGTGAACGGCCATGAAGGCTGGAATACAGAGCTCTGTCTGTCCATCTAAAAATGTTGGCAATTTGTCTTGCGACCAGAAAACTCTGTAACGCTTGTGCTCCCTCGCACAAGCCAAAACGAGGACCCAGTTGTGAGGTGGGGAAGCCGCAGGAGACATGAGGTAAGAGAACATTGCCGTGAAGCTATGGAGTGGTGCACGTCGTCACACTACGCGCGAGAGAAGCACGGTGCGTCCAGAGGACTAGAGCCAGGCTCCGTGGTACTGCTGAGCCAGCTGCATGTGCGCGCATGCTCTGTTAGCAGAGCGGAGACGCACGCACTCTCAGGCACCAGCGCTGGGGTGTGAGATGCCACAGGTAACAAGGAAAGGTAGGGCAGAGTTTAGAACACAAGGTTACAATGGTTGATTGCTTCCTGGAGGACGTCCAGCCTCCTTAAAGGCATAGTGCCAGTAACTGAAGTGAAGAGCAATAATAAATTCAAAGTAAGGGTACTGTAGTTACTGATGCAGCCACGAGTATCCGAACACTTTCCTGGGAAAATCTGGGGCAATATCCCAGTAATGCTGCAACATTTCTGTGACATTTCTGCAGATAGAATAATGGCCCATCGGATTAACACAGCGGGGGTCCCTGGCAGTCCCATTCAAACTGAATGATGCAAGTGTTCGGATACTCATTGCTGCATCTGTAAATGCTTTGGCCAAAGTATTGCAAGCCTGCTACCACGTCAAGGTAAACCTTAATCAGCAGGTCCTACACTACCCGCGACGGTAAACTAACCTTAGAAATTGAAAGAGGAAAGTCCCAGTCTTCCAGAAAGCCCAAAGGAGGGCAAGTAGAGGTCCAGAGGAAATCCAAGCAGGAACAGCATGCAATGACAGGAACAGGAGGCATAGAGTAGTGGAGTAGTACTTTGCATGACCCAGGGCAGATAGCAACTGCCTGTTATTTAAGGAGCAGCAGCAGCTGTTGGCAATGAGAGTCAGAGTGAGGCTTACTTCCTGCCGGGAGGAAGAGGGCAGGGTTTTGCAGAAAGCAAGATGGTGTCACTTCCTGTTGGTGAGATAAGGCAGGGGTGGGTGGAGTGGAGGTGCAGCCTCTGCATAAGCAGGGAAGGGTTCAGGACACGAACAACGATTAAAGAGTCTTGACTCACAGCTGGAGAGCGGCGCACGCCGTCAGGTGAATGCGTAGCGTGCTAGAGAGATGCGCGACGTGACCGTGGGTGGGGCCGAGCTCCGTGGCACACGTAGAAGGACCGCGGGTGCGCGTGCGCTCTGTAAGGAGAGCGGGGATCTGAGATGCGGCAGGTAAGGAGGGAACACGTCAGAGGGGCTGTGTTCCCCGATTCCTTACAAACTCCTTGTATGTCCCTAATGGGTTATAAAGGAAACTGCTGTGATATTTTCAGAGTGTATTTTGATCGGATGTGCCTTCAAATGAATGAATAATGGCAAAAGAGCTTTAAAGGACATTCTTATTTCCAGAATGTTGCTTGAAAGTGTCACTTTGGTTGATGACCAACTTCCTTGGGAAAAAAATTCCTGGCAGTATGCTCCATATCCAGAAACACTTGCATCAATTTTTACGAGAATCCAATCCACAGGGCCTAACAACTGACCTTTTCCCAAATTAACCTCTGGCTCCAACCATGTCAATTAACCACGCATTCCTAGTATGAGAGAATGTACCCATATGTTGAGAGTTCTTCTGTGTGGACAGAAGATTGAATTGGAGCTTTCTTCGATGTAAAAGAGCCAAGGTGCTGTTAGCATGTAGACCACTATTCTTTCAGAGAGCGACACATGGAATGGCGGCTTGAGTAAAGGCTCCAGGACACCCGTGGACTAAATGATATTTTTAAGTAACAACACAAAATCAAAATCTTATAGAAACTTTCGGTCTCTGGACCTGAGCAATAAGCGATGAGAGAGGAGTGGCTCCCTCCATAAGTCCTTTGGTTACACTCCAGCATATGAGCACTGGGTTTTATAGAGCAGTCAAAGCATCTCAGCTAGGCCTCTGGCACTCCCATCCTGATCTGAGAAGATGGGTGGGCTAGATGCGTCGCTGGTCTCCCCAGTCGATTTAGGAGAATTGTTGTGGCTTCCCCATCAGGCTCGGATAAAAAACAGGGTGACCATACCTACTATCTCTCTCTTCCTATATTTCTAGGACACAATCCGTATTCAATTTGCACTAACCTCAAACATCTCACAAATGAAGCCTCTCTGGGATAATCCAGAGATCCTTCCTGCCCTTCAAACTAAAGCTTCTTTAAATTGGTGCAAGACAGGTAAAGAAAGAATACTAGACTTGAACAAAGAGGGCAGTCCGTTATTTTTTGATTAACTGTGCATTGATAGGAACATCCCAAATAGCAAATTCTTCTGGTTTTTGCAACGTAGAGCATTCAATTCTAGCATCCCCTAATCCCACCATCCCCAAACACACTTTTGAGTCTCTGTATTTAGAGAAGGGAGTCGGGGAGAAACTGACCTCCCTATTGTATAGTTATTTTAGGATTCAACCAGCTGAGAGTGAGATGAGACTCGAATCTATCACAATGATAATCTGATTTCGGCGAGACCCTATAGAGCGATGAGTGGACTGATATCTTCAAAGCAATGGCCAAGAGCTCTATCTGCACTTCAGTTAAGGAGAATTATTATAAAGTTCTCATGTTGTGGTATCTAACCCTCCTGAGGTTATCCAAATGTATCCCAGGTTATTCCCCGCATTGCCCAAAAGGCTGTTGTGGTCAAGTTTCTTTTCTCCACATGCAGTGGACCTGCCTAAAAATTGTGGACCTCTGAGTTAAATTAGAGATTGGCTTCAGAGAATTCTTTATCTGGTCATCCCACTTGATCCATGAATGTTCCTTTCAAGTAGACTCCATGTGGACTTCTCAAGAGCAGAAAATAAACTTATTGCAAAGTTAACCATTGCCTCCAGAGTGGACATTGCGGCATTGTGGTAACAAAAAAATATCCCCTCCCTGCTCAAAATTAGAAACAAGATCTGGTTTTCTCTGCCATATTGAAAAGCTGACTTGTCTAGTGAATGTCAACTATTTCCTGGCTAAATTTTAGAGAGTCTGGCAACAATGGGTAGCTCAGTCTGAACTTACACTCAATGCTTTTATCATTGATGAGGCCATCAAGCAGCAATGTTGTAGCTCAGTTGTTGGGGCTGATACGAGTGTAGCACACTTCCCCCCACCCCCTGGGAGAAACGGCGGCTACGGTGTGTGTGGTGCGTTACCTGTGGCTCACAGGAGGTCTGAGCCTCCGCTGCTGGGAGCCTGGGGTGTACCTGATCCATCTGGTGACATCACCTCCACTTGCGCGGTATCGTAATAGTGTTGAATAACACCGTCACAATGTAAGAAATACACACTGGTATGGTACAACAAGTTTACTGAACACATAAAAACAATAATAATAGTACCACTCAGGCCTTACAGGGCCATACCCCACACAGTGCCCCGAACCACGTGTCCACACCTCGGTGGGGTTTACCCCAAAGTACTGAGGTGCCCTGGGCACCCAACCACCTGGTGTCCACAGGAGCCAAACCACCCAATATATGTGTGACAGCGCTGCCAACAAGAAGTGTTACTGTTGGTGCACTTGTAGATAGGGATACCTGCCAGGCACTCCAGCACATGGTATCACAGACAGAAGAGAACTGTCTGTCCTAGGCCATCGCCATCAGAGAAGGCGTCCGCCTCCACTTAGGATGGTATCCAGTTGGAGTGTCCCACCACGATGAGAGTCTCTGGCCTTGCGGTAGTGGTCCGGTCCCAGACCACAGGGCGCATCTGCTAAATGGCATTCTGCTGTGTCTCTGACACTAATGATACTAAGTGGGACAATGTCCCTGTCTAAGGGGCCTTTCCCTATAGCAGACACAAGCTATGTGGGAGTCGGGGCCTAGCTTGGGCCTAACAGGGGGTCTCTGGCCTAGTGCAGGGGATTACTGACACCCTGCACCTACACCCTTACCCTTTGATGTCCCAGTTCTGACTGGCATGGTCTCCTCAGCA
The DNA here is from genome assembly GCF_040206685.1 of Ascaphus truei. Taxonomy (NCBI): domain Eukaryota; kingdom Metazoa; phylum Chordata; class Amphibia; order Anura; family Ascaphidae; genus Ascaphus; species Ascaphus truei. The sequence continues at coordinate 352,057,491 of NC_134486.1, forward strand.
CGCGAAATGTATCCACTAAGTTGCAGTGGGATCCGTCTGCACGATTGGCTGCTGCAGCACATGTATCTAACAGCCCAGGGGCTGCTGAGGATTGTAGTTCCTCTGCGGAGCACTCATTGTAATGGCTGCCTCTGTGTAACTCTCTGTGCATGAGCAAAGTGTGCCAAGATGGCCACCACAGTGGGGACCTATCTGTGCATGCGCAAACCATCTGTGCATGCGTGCGCATTCTAAACATGGCGGCGCCCTGCTAAAGGATTTGCCGTGGATCTCCGGTGATCCAGTCGCCCCTGCCTCAACCTACCTGTATCTCCCTATCTACGACGTCTATCCACAGCCTCCGGCAGCACTCGCACCACCCGCGGAGGTAAGGGGGAGAGACAAAGGGGCCAAGGGGAAGCCCAAAGGGGAGACCTGGCCACACAAGTATTTCTGCTACCGTATGTCAGCATGTTCAAAGTGGTGCCCCTTCCCTCCCCTATTCCCCTCCTCCCCACTCCAATTAATCCATCCCTATATATTTTTTGTTTTCTTTGTTTCTGTACCTCTCCCCCATATTCTGATGTTTCTGTGTTTGTATTTTTCAACATATTTTTTTATGATGTTCAATATATGATATACGTAAAGTGTTATCATTGAATGGAATTGAAACAGCACTAGGATATTTAAAAAAAAAACAAGATACATTATTTAATTGTAGTTTTCTTTGCATTTTGCTAAAATAAACTAATTTAAATTAAGTTGTAGGACTATGAGATAATACAGCAGTTTGAATGTTTCTTCTAATAATATAGATGATAGCTACATTATGATATTTTTTGTAACTACTACTTGTGTACCTCCATCTTCTTTGCACCTGAGATACCTGTGAGAATAGCTGGAATAGCTACACATCAGAGCAGTGAGCAGCTCCAAAATATGATGTGATATTGATGCTACCTAGCAGCTGGTTTAGCTCTCACTGCTAGAGCTGATGCCTCCCCTCCTCCTCCCCCCTTCCTTCCTCTCCCTACCCCTCCTTCTCCTTCTCTCCTTCTCCTTCTCTCCTCCTCTAAACTGCCTGAGGCCCATTTGAATTGTGGCAGAAACACAAAAATCACCCAACTCTACTTTTAAGCCCTGCAGTTTAGAGCTAGAGGCAATTGCCACCACAAGTTAACCCCATGCTGGCAAAAGTACATGCTTCAATCTTCTGCTGACAGTCATTGCACCTGAGGTTTTGAATTATACTGAACCGGCAACTTACATGTGCTGTAAATATAAAATAGAATGTATCCAAAGCCCTAGAGAAGCATATATATTTTATATAGAACATTGAAGCATGGATTACTGAAATGAAAAAAAATTAATGAAAAATGATATGCTCTGCAAGGAGAGTGAAAAAGATAGTTGGCTGGTGAAGAAAGAGTTATTAAAGCAGTACTGTCCAAACTCCATGACTCCCAATGACAGAACCCAGATACTGTACAAAAAAAAAGAAACAGAGACTAACACCCACATTTAGTAAACAGTACTGATTGGTGTACTGTATTTTGTGCATTTTATGGAAACATTCAGTTAATTTTGTGAAAAGTCTTGTTAAAGACGGATCTTTTTTATTTACTTATCAAGTTCCTTAGGGAACAAGATAAATATAATTGAAGACGTGAGAAATCTAAAGCATTTATTAAATTAGCAGCATTGCAACTGCATTCTTATCCCTTTTTTTACTGATTTCTGAGAATACTGTACCATCCCAATTCATTCTTTCTTTGGTAACATACTGTACCAGTGATCAAACTATCTAATAGGGTAGGCAAATAGTAAATAATTCATTAAAAAATAATAACCTGCTAGAAACCAAGCCCTTTCACTGGGTCCATGAAGAAATAATAACGCTATTATATAAAAAAAAAGTTGTGAGCTCATTGAAAAAAAAGATATGAGAATGGTGCACAGGAGGTTTAAATTACATAATTAAATTCAGATTGTGAACCAATTCATTGAAACAAGGCTACAGTACATGTTCAGATGAATGAAAGATCATATAGAGAATGCTAGCTAAAGTATGACATCTCTTTAAGTACTCTCTCTTTGTGGTTTTCGAATTTATGAAGAAAGGTCCATGTTGGACCTCAAACATCACTGTTGTCTCTGTCATGTTCCTGTAATAAATTGGATACCTTTTTGCAAGCAAATTTGCAAGTACAGTAGCGTTCAACTTTGATTTTGGGAAGGTTGCTATAACCTTCGTTGGGATATATTTTCTCTTATAGTTGTTCAGTGCTGGCTGCAATTACATTTTTCTTTCCCTCTGATACTTTTTTACCCCCGTTTTTTTCGTTGTTCCTTTAGAACAGCAGGAAATGCTGAAAAACCTAATTCAGAAATCTCCTTTTATAGCAACAACAAAAAAATGGCCAGGAAAAACAAGGGTCACACAATGGGCCTCATGCAGTAAACGGCGATAAGGCCTATCTCCTATTTTTGCAAATATGCCTACTGCGATTCAGTATTCCCCGTTAAGCTGGCGAGATAAGCAAATCTCGGGCAGTTGGGGGGGGGGATGTTTGTCGCAACAAAAAGTCCGCCACGCGCTTGGTGATAAGCCCTATCTCGCCGCTCATCGCCAGCTTTTCAAACTCTCTGTATTCTAGTAGCCCCATGATTCTTACAAAATCCAGGGGGAGCATATGGGAGAGAAAAAATCAGCGACACAGAAAATATACAGTAAGTGCAGACGTAGGAACACAATGGGATTAAAGAGATAGTAGTCTTGGCTCTATGCCCAGCCTACTCACAGGAAAGAAGTTTTCACAAAGCGTTGAGGATATTATCCCACAAATTAATGATGAGTGCGTCCCCTCTGATGTCACAGAGATAGGTATAGGCTCCAACCGATGCAAAAAAGATAAGAAGGACTACAGTACATAGCACAGATCAATTAAATAAAAGGAATTCTTTATAGTAAAATATAAAAAGCGCACTTACAATGGTGCCAATTAAAACGGGCATGTATCACTTATCAAGTGAACCACAAAACAGATCGCAGGGTCTCTCACCGCCTCCCGCAATGTGTGGGGCCACCAACATCAGCTGTAGGTGATCCCCTGTCTCTTGTGCTTTCTGCTGGTGTTATCAATCAGCTGGGGAGTTCTCTATGTAGAGTACCTGTACCCTCCGTCTCGGCGTGTCTGTGCACTCACAGACTGCTCGGGCGCACTGTTGACGTCACACTGCTGGCGGTTTGGATGAAGGATCCTCTGTGTGGCCAAAATTCCTCCACTCAACGCGTTTCGCCCAGTCTACACTGTTAGCGGCTTCGTCAGGAGTGTGTAATGATAGCTACTGTTCTAAATTTATAGTCCTTCTCATTAGTATATTAATTGAATCATTAGATTAATTATAAACATTAAAATGGTATGTAACAGCATTGGTCCAACTTTATAATCAACAGGGACATAGTTAGAGCACCATCTAGTGTTCTCTTTACATATTACAATGTGGAGGATTAGTCAAGGCTTTTTAAATGGTCTGAGTGTTTAAACAGTAAAATGAGCATGTAATATTCTATCATAAAGAGGGAAATTGTTTGTGAGTGAACAGACACACCGAGACGGAAGGTACAGATACTCTACATAGAGAACTCCCCAGCTGATTGATAACACCGGCAGAGAGCAAAAGAGACGGGGGATCCCCTACAGCAGATGTTGTTGCCCCCACACATTGCGGGAGACGGTGAGAGACCCTGCGATCTGTTTTGTTGTTCACTTGATAAGTGATACTTGCCCGTTTTAATTGGAGCTATTGTAAGTGCGGTTTTTATATTTTACTATAAAGAATTCCTTTAATTTAATTGATCTGTGCTATGTAGTCCTTTTTATCTTTTTTGCATCGGTTGGAGCCTATACCTATTTCTGTGACATCGGAGGGGACGCACTCATCATTTATTTGTGGGATATTATCCCTCAACGCTTTGTGAAAACTTCTTTCCTGTGAGTAGGCTGGGCATAGAGCCAAGACTACTATCTCTTTACTCCTATTGTGTTCCTACGTCAGCACTTATATTTTCTGTGTCGCTGTTTTTTTCTCTCCTATATGCTACCCCTGGATTTCGTAAGAATCATTCTTCTGTTTTGGAACCCGTGAAGACAGGTCCCACCGGAGGGTTTGAGCAGGGATTTCAGATCATTATCACATTTATTTACTGACTTTATCACTTATAGATATTATTGTTATTGTCATTTCTATTTTTATTATTATTCATTTTTGTGGTATTTGCGCCTATAATATCACTGTCATGTACTCATTCTAGTAGCCCCAATCAGCATCTCGCCGCTGATCGCACCTCTAGAATGGAGAATTTTTCTCAAAATCGCCCCGCCACAAAAAGTTGGCATGAAGCTGGGGCTGAGCGTCGATACAGGACATAGAAAAATCAAACCCTTTTCCTGCATCAGATTGATGCCGGGGTCTCCTGAGCTGATGCCCATTAATACCAGAACCGGAGCCCCCCGGCATGCATTCGAGGCAGGAAACATGCATTTACAGCCACTTCATTACCTTTGCGACTAACCGCTAAAGCAATGAAGGGGTTAACCACCTGTGCCAGGCTTATTGTGGTTAACTGGGGTGGGTGAATGGGATATTTGGCCAGTGGGTGTTTAGGCCTTGCGGAGGGGTTGCGGGTGGACTTAACCCCTTTATTACCTTAGCTGTTAATACCGCTACGGTAATGAAGGGGTTAACCTTCCAGCTACCCACCCGCAAGGCCTAAACACCCATCCTTGGGGCTAATACCCCCTTCACCCAACCCCGCTACCTACAATACAAAAAAACACACTACAGCCCCACTACCCACCTCCTAGGCCCCTATAAACACCAATACACCACCCCCCGATGCCCCCCATAATGTAAAATCATGATGTATTTTTAACATACAGTATTCATACCCCAGACCTACGGTAGTCCCCGGTGGGCTCAATGGGTGTCCGCAGGCCCAACAGTGCACCAGAGGGGGGTGCCCACAGGGTCTGGGGGTCTCTGGGTGGTCCCCGCTAGGTGCCATGGACCTCCAGGTAGTCCCCACGGGTCACCATGGGCCCACAATAGGGTCCACCGGTGGGCCCACGGGTGCCTGGGGGTCCCCGGGTCAGCCCCACAGGTGTTTGACGGCCCTCGGGTTGTTCCTGCGGGTCTGAGGGGCCCCCACAACTTTGGGCCCCCCTGTTCTTCCCCACAGGTGTCCCCCGTGGGTCCGCAGGTGGTACCCGTGAGCATCCGAGGGTCCTCAGATGGTCTCCATAGATCCCCGCAGACCTACGGTACCAACTCTGTATGTAAAAACATAAAACATGGGCCTACATTTCAATACCCCCCCTCCCCCCCGCCCAAACACATACAGTAATGGGCAAAATAACTATTATCCAGATTTGGATAATAGATTATTTGCCCATTATTAAACACAACATTAGCCAGCATAAATAAAGTAAATAAATACAGTTCTACTTACCAGAGCAATATGCTGGCCATCCTCCTCACGATACAGCAGGTCCTGTCCTCCGTTAGCAGACAGCATACATACATAATAAATGCATTCTAATGGCCCCTAACCCCTTAATCACCTTAGCGGTTAATAACTGCTATAGTAATTAAGGGGTTAACCCACCCTGCCCCGCTACTCACCCAGGAGGCCTAAGCACCCACCCCGAACCCACTATACCCACCCTGTACCCCTTTAGTAGTGTAGTGGTACATCAAACCAATATAATAATATGGGCATGATAAGCCACTATAGCACTCAATGGGCACCCTAATCAAAATACATTAATGCACAAAACACACAATAATAAAACATAACAAAACTCCAAAAAAACACAATTCACTAAATAAAAACACTAGCCAGCTAATGCATTTAATACATGCAATAACCAGATCAACAATGAATGAATTAAAACATTAACCAATCAATGCACTAAATTAATAAAACAACTCAGAATTGTTTAAAACAGTAATTAAACCAATTACTAAAACAACTTGAAATTAATTTTAAGAGTAACCAATCAAAACAATTAATTAATAAAACAGCAATTAATTAATAGAAACATTAACCTACCAAGAAATTAATTATTTAAAAATATTTGAAACACAACCATTAAACGCATTAGTCAACACAAGACATTAATTAAAATCAAAAATCAATTGCAAACATTTTATTTAAATAAAGCAACAAAATATCAAAGTATGATATCCACATATTAAAGTGACATCGTAAAAATCAAAATCAATACAAAGCCAGAAAAGCCCCGAAAATATTGTCCTAATAATGTATTGATCTGTACCCTAAAGTGGTATAAAGTGGATTAAAAACATTACAGATCCAATGTTAAAACCTGTAATAAAAATACATTTACAAACATACAATATTTTACTTACCATTAGAAGCGCTGGCCCTCCAACTCCAGGGGAAACAGGAAGATCACGTACCTCGAAGGTCTCAAACAGCATCCGATGCCATCCGCCATGAAGATCCGGCTCAGGTACCCAAATCTTCTTTCTTCTTTCTTTAATCAGCTTTTTCTATCTTCATCTGTCACTATTTCTTGATCTTCTTAATCTTCTGTCTTCATCTGTCAATCCAAAAAGCTCCATGGTAGATCCCAACCGATGTCTCGTCGTCTTCTTGGGCTCAAATGAGGTGTCACGGCCTTAAATAGGGCTTGTGACGTCACATTTGAGTGGGAACTGGTTTAACAGCCACTGATTGGCTGTTAAAACCATGTACCGACTTAATTCTTTTTTAATGACGTCACTTAAAAGGAATGATGCCGGCCAATCAGAATGACTGTGCTTCATTTCCCTTTAAGATAACGTCACTAAATCCAAGATGGCCGGCGTCCCTTGGTATATCAGACAATCATATCGTGGGAATCAATTCCCCAATCTGATTGGTTGTTGTATACCATGTGACAGAGTCATTTTAGGTCAAGTATGTAACGTCATCCAAAGGGAGTCACATGGTATACAACAACCAATCAGATTGGGGAATTGGTTCCCACGATCTGATTTGCTGAAATACCAAGATGAGACTCCAGAGGAGGCCAGGAGCTCGACCTTGAGGATTGGTCAGATATCTGGGAAACTGCTTCAAAATCTTCAATCAGTACTGTACCACAATATAAGATTTTTTTTTTTTTTTACAAAATATGTACCCTTGGTACCATACTCTAGAAAGGTTACACAAAAATGTATCCATTTTGCTCTCAGTTATGCTGAAGAGGCTGTAACTACGTTGGCTTAATTTCCCAAATCTTATGTGATGATCATGTCTCAAAATTATTCTTGTCTGAAACAAAATGTTTGATGTAATTTCATGTCATCAATATCACTATTTCTAGAGATACTTGAATAGTTTTGCTGGGCAATCCCCTCCCAAATACTGACACTGACACAAACACGTTTAAATGAATCACCCATATATGTAGTGTAGTTCAAATGTGTGATTGCTACTGTAACAACTGGGGAAAAAACTAACCCCCCACTATCTAGTAAATGAAAAGCATATTTTGGGATGTAATTACGATAGAAAAATGCATAGCTTAAGAATTTAGCATATACATTCCAAAGGGTATAAACAGTTTGGGCAGTCCATTGCTACTGATTAAACCAACCTTTACAGCTACACTATGTTACAACACTTCCCATTACTAAGCCTTTATTATTTCGAAGCTGCAGGCATCAGCCCATGTTAACTACATTTATTTAAATTTTCCTGCAGCAAATTCAAAAGTAAGGGTAGCAAACAAAATCAGATAATAGGAAAGGAAATCCCTGCCCCAGAGAGCTTACAATCTAATTGGTATGTTGGGAGACTTAGGCTGCGTCCCCCGTGCCGCGGACAGCACTCATGCTTGCAATTTGTGACGTCACCAACTCTGCAAGCATGAGCGTTGGAATGTCCTGCAACCTTTCCGGCAAGCGCAAGCGGGGGGTGTTGTCTAAACAGTGACTGGTGCTGATTGACGGAGGAGGTCATGTGACCCCTCAGCACGTCTCAAAGTCAATTTAATCTGTCTCGGCAAGCGCCCAGCGCCTGCGAGCGTACGTGCACGCTCACGGGTGTGCGCGCCGCGTGAGCATAGCCAGACAGATTTAAATTGATTGTGCTGACTGCGTCGAGCGCCAAGCGCGGTCAGTGGCAGCATGGACGCAGCCTTAAAGAGACAACAGGAGAGGGAATAAGTGCAGTCGGTTGCAGAGCTTGGAAATGATCATTGGTAGGAACAAATGTGGGTGTGGGTCAGTAGCCATGAATCCAGGCTTAATTTAAAAAAGTGTGTCATTTATGTTTGACTTATAGGTGGGAGAGAAGGTGCTTGGGATATACAGTGTGAGGGAGTTCCACAACAAAGGAGCAGCAAGGAAAAATGATTCAAAGCAAGATATAATGCAATTAACTTGTTATATTTCAATTTAACATTCAGATGGTTGTATATTTATTTGTTGTTTATTCGTACTGTAAATTAAACTGTAGGTCTCACATGCATTATCAAATTTTTGATGTATAACACTCACTTAAAGTACTTTCAACAAAATTAGAATGAAATAAAAAGTGGTAATTGTTGCATGATTTGCGACCTTGGATGAAAACTTCACTCAACTCTATAAAAATTCACCTAATGGGAGGCATTAAAACTAGGATAGAAAAGGTCTCTAGGATAGAAAAGGTCTCTCGTGAGTGCAATATACAACCTGTGTGTCTCTAGTAAACATAGATTTACACCACTGTATTGTTCTGCTCCATCTTTCTGAACCTATTTGGAACAATCTTCCTGTGTTTTCATTAGAAACACTGATTGTTACTTCTATTGTGCACGATATACTGTACCATATACTCACCGTGGGCATAGTATTAGTCACATTCTCTCTGACCTACTCTATATAAAAGAGCTGTACTATGTAGTGGTATATTCCCTCTATTTTATGAACTTCGGAGTCTTTGTGCACCTCAACATCGACTCAAAGAATATCTACAGATATACTGTAGTGCCCACGGTTATTCTAACACAAACCAGTGGCAATCGCCAAAAAGACCCAGGTACACCCAGGTACATGCTGGATACATGCCTTAAACTTGCCTTAAACTAGACACAGCATTTCTGCATTGATTAATGGCCTTTTTCACTTGAGAAAGACCTACTAAGGTCAAAACGGTCGTGGTGTATGGCGCAATAAAATTTGTACTTTTGAAAATCCGTGGAGCGCTGGATCCCTCTATTTATTCAAGACTGGATGATTGTTACAGGTATCCCTTGAACCAGCAGCACCGGTAATAGTATTATGTATATGACTTATGGTGTGCAGCATATAATTGTAATTTTTGATTATTGGCCAATCAGATTAACAGCGGGGGTCCCTGGCAGTCCCATTCAAACTGAATGGGACTGCCAGGGACCCCTGCTGTGTTAATCCTATGGGTCATTAGTCAATGCAGAAATGCCTTAAACTTGCCTTAAACTAGCTAGGTTACACCCAGCACATACCCAGAATGTAATCGGGCTAGTTTAAGGCAAGCTTTAGAATAATCGTGGTCTCGTCTGTAGCAAGACTTACTGTTTGTGTTGCTGCTGCACACTGGCCCACAACCGTGATGGTAGCAGTCTGGATGGAATAAAGCTGCGGGGAGACCAATTCGGAAACATGGATCCACTGAAAAGGAATCGTGGCAGACACTGTCCCTAGTACAGTGGCTGTTTGCTTTTTTTCGGCTACGGTGCTGAAGACAGTAAGTCTTGCTATATCTGTAAAATGGTGAGGAATAAATAGAATATATAAAACAAGACGAAGACTGTAACCTTTAGAATGGTCTGATTTGGTTGTCAAGAGGGAGAGCTGTGGTAGGAGTGAATCCCAGTGGCCGGAACCATGAGGCAAATGTGTAAACAGGTCATATGCGCAGGTCAGAGGCAGTCAGCGAAGAGGAGTCTTCGGAGTCACCAGCAGAGGTCAGAAGCAGGCAGTGAAGAGGAATCGTTGGAGTCACTAGAAGAGGTTAGCGGCAGGAACAGGACTGGAACACGAGAACCGGACTGGGACACGATGACAAGGCTGAGACATGGGAATGGGGATGGGACATGGGAACAGGGCTGAGACACGGGAATAGGGCTGAGATACAAGAATAGCAAAATAGCAACAAGCAGGAACCGGTGCAGAAGGAACCAATATACACAGGCATCTGGCTGCAGGAACAGAAAGCTTATAAAGGTAGCCTGAGAGGATCTGATTTCTGAGTGAAGGACTGCAGAGGGGGATCCCAGTAAAGACATGAGCAGTAACATTCCCAGTGGAGATGTCGTGGAACTTCAGACCAGGACAAGTCAGGATAAACCTGGCACTGGTATGTTAATGGACTCTAGCACACAAAAAGACTGTATTCAGGTACAAGATACATCAAGGCACTCATGCTCATTTTTTAGGGGATGATAGTACTAACCACTTCCATTTCCATCATCTGGGGGCAGTCATGTGATAGCTGCTAAAACAATCCCATGACCGCAAATGCCGGAGTTCTGCTGGCATTCTAGTTCCACCAGACCTCAGGCACTGTAAAGGTTAACCAAGAAGCCAATTCATTTTGTAGTCAATTAATTTGTCCTTCTGTTAGTTTTAAGACACACAAAACATTTCTGTATTAAACTTTCATGAATTCTGGGATTAAATAGGGTTTTGTTCCACATGATATATTTAGATTCTATTTTGTTAATGCAATTTATAAAATGTTATGTTATTTCATTTAATAATATCTTGATTTATAATCTGCTACTTTGTACATCACTAATCCAGAGTATTTTAATCATTATTTGAAATAGTCTATTTTTGTCTGCATCGCACCAGCATATTTGTAAAACTGAGGATGCCTGTGGATTTTACATTAAGATCTGACTTTTAATTACTGCTTCACAAATAAATGGCCATTTTTTTTTTAATAAGGACTCACTATGGGTCTAAAATATAATGTTAAGCCAAGCTACTATTACAGCCAAAATAAATATTACATTATTCCATTTTTTTTTTTAAATCGTGTAGTCGTTTAAAATATAATGTTTTTCATAAGTTGATTAGTCACATGCAATGTCTTTTACATGCTACTACAATGTAATTATTAGACATTATTTTTAAATAATTTGGTTATGTAGGGATAATTAAAGTTACTGTACATTGTTGACCAGAGCATATTAAGGTAAGTAACTCTTAATTTATATTTACACCTATTTTCATTTTGCAGCTATCAATGATAAACAATATAGATTATTACTTCTCAATAATTTGAAGAATGCAATACCACAAACACCTTTTTTGTGGGTTAAGGGAGGCAACATTGGGAGGAGTGGCTCAGTGAGTTAAGACACTGACTGTAAACAATGGCACTGAGTTGAACGAGGGGAATGAGGGGAACCTCATACAGTACAGACTGTGTCTGTAAAATTGCTATGTGCTGTGTACCACACACTATACAGTACTGTGATTGTGAAGTGCTTTTAGTCCAATTGGGAGAAAAGTGCTAATTGAAATAAAATTATTATTATGTAGCACACTTCCCTCCTCCCCCCTCCCCCTATGGAAGATGTGGTGGCTACGGTGTGTTAGGTGTGATACCTGTGGCTCACAGAAGGCCTGAACCTCTGCCGCTGGGAGCTTGGGGTGTACCTGATTCATCGGGTGACAGCGCCTCCACCTGCGCAGGATCCCAACGCGCTGGGATAATCCTCTTACAGGCACAATACTAGTAATGCATGCACACAAATATATGCTAACAACCTTTACTGCACACAATATTAGTGGTACCCTGTACCACAAAATAATATAAACCCCGACCTGATACCAACAGTGAGTGTCCCAAGAGTACATTGAGTGCCAGGCACCAATTCCCTGATGTCCCTTCCCAAGGTCAAGGCCGACCCTAAGTGTTGGAGATAGCGCTATCCCATGGAGTGTTAGTGCACTTGGTTAGGTAGCTGCCCTGGCTCCAGAACCCGGGTATTTCAGAATAACAAGGAGCATCCGTCCGTTATCGTTCGCGATGGTGTCCGCCTCCGCATGGGGGTGAATTCTGACGTGGATAATATCACCTTACCGTCTTTACCACGTAACTGGTCTGGTCCCAGTATCTTTCATTTGTGTTCTTAATGCTTATTTGACAACCTTGACCATTGTTCCTTATTCTTTTCAAGATTATTAGTACCGTACATAAATTATTCAAAATATAACTAGAAGCCATGTAATGCATTCACATTTTTTTTCTTTTATTGCCACATTTCTTAATATAACTTTCATCTGAGGATAATTTTTCCCTTTGCAAATTTATTAATTACAGTACATCAGCACATGTATGCCCACTTTGCAGTTTAGACAGCAGTAGTACTGTGGAAAATATTCAAGTCCAAAATATATATATATATCAAATAAAAAAAAAGATCACTTGTGAGCACATTCACATGGAGAGAGAGACAGAGAGAGAGAGAGAGAGAGAGAGAGAGAGAGAGAGAGAGAGTGTATTACTACAGTATATAAGCCGTTCCCACTCAATTTACCTAAAATAGGAGCCCAGTAAGCTCATATAAACCCCCAATGTATATATGTAGATATATAGAGATAAGTGAAGATATATATATATATATATATATATATATATATATATATATATATATATATATATATATATATATATATATATATATATACTGTATATATATAAATATATATATATATATATATATATATATATCTAAGAAGAAAAAATATAAGATGCGCAAAACTGATTTAAAATAGTGTTGCAATGATGTGTATGAGTGCAGCCACAATGTAATGGGTGTACACCACCCCAAAGAAAATACAAAGTACAAAAAAAAACAATGTAGCAGAAATAACAGGCACATCAGTAAAATGCTTTCAGATCGCTGTATCAAAGGGGCTGATAATCTCAGGAACCGCTCACTCCATCTGTGTGCTCAGACGCAGAAGCTTCACTGCTCAGCTGTAATCAGCAGTTGCGTGGGTCCTCTGATGGTGACGCCACTCCCCTAAACAGGGATAGCAGGCAATTTGTGAAATAATTCACCACCAGCCGAAATTCTCCTGCACCAGATCGTCCATCACAGTTCCAATAAAGGGAATGTATGTAGTGTATGTAGATGGATTCCCACAGTGTATTGAAGGGCTGGAGGGCTGGAACGTTCTTTCGAATCGACACAGTCAATCTGTCCTGGATAGCGCAGCCACCGGTCTACTCCGCGTGTGATCCGGCCACAATCACGCGCTGCGTGATGACGTAGTGTCGCTTACGTGTAACACTCCCTGATGCGTTTCGTCGCACTCGGGCGACTTTCTCAAAGGGGTTGTACATAGGAAGCTTGAAATGGGTTGCTAGGTGACTGTATATATATATGTATGTATTTCACTGTGTATTGTTTTCATATTGGAAGTAACTCAGGGCTTTCTTTATGTTTTGTTTTTTGTAGTATACAGTGACACGCTCAGTAGCACTCCTTTTGACATATATATATCTCATAGTTACCAGCCCAAAGACCAGTAAAGGAGACAGCACACTGCATGATGTAATCCTGAAACAATCGTTTCTGGACTACCTCATGCAGTGTACTGTCTCCTTTACTGGTCTTTGGGCTGGTAACTATGCTGTTTGGATTTTTAGGGGACAAGCATCTGCTTTATGCTTTACATTAGTGTACACATGAGGAAGCTGTTTCATACAGCGAAACGCGTAGAGCCGACTAGCAGCACAGCTGAATCACAGTCTGGGTAGCTGCTTCATCCCTGAAGGCGCAGAGTCGACACTGCGATCCTGCCGTCCCTTCCTCTATCCGCTCCAGCCGGAAGTCGTCAGTCCAAGGCCCGGACGTGACGTCAGACGCTCTCCACCAACGACCGGACGAGGGGGCACCCTCGTGGAGGGACATTGAAGGGGCTGCAGTTGTAACATCTCGAGTGCTGACCCACTGCCTCAAGTAAAACCTTACGTGATCCTGATCTCATGCTATATTGTGAGTACATGTCTTATGTGCTTTTAAACATAAAGTTTGGTGTTTTTTCTGGTCAATACTATGGTTTCTCCCTGTTTCTGCATGAATTTGACTGCACATATTTGACTGCGAGTTGAAATCTCCACGAACACATCACCTAGTCCATTACCAGTGTTTGCTGCTGTAACATCTACCTGTCACTGCGAGTTGGAGTCCCCACGAACCATCTCTTATCACTTGCTGTTTTTTACCTTACTTGTTGTAAGTAGGCATTCCTTTAGAGCCAAGTTTCTCATTGCTGCACATTTTTTGGTTAACTTCCTGCACTATTATTATCACCCTTTTTTTCGTTTTGGGTGTTCCTGATGCCATCGCTCCCTTCCTACCCTGGATCCAAATTACATTAGTGTGCTGACTGGCTTCGTGTGGATTATATATATATATATATATATATATATATATATATATATTTATATACAGTATATATATATATATATATATATACAGTGGTCGACAAATCACCAAAAAATCTACTCGCCACACAAAAAAATCTACTCGACACCTAGTACCAAACATGTGCTGCTTGGGCCAATAGGAGCTCGCCACGATGTTAAATCCACTCGCCCGGGGCGAGCAAATGTATAGGTTTGTCGAACACTGTATATATATATATATATATATATATATATATATATATATATATATATTGTGGTAATTTTGGGGGTTTATATTAGCTTACTGAGTATCTGTGTGTTTATCAACTTTGCCCAGCTGGTCTCAGCTGTTTTGGAGGTTAGTGGCCCCTCCTCCCCAAGTTTTAAGCTCGCCCCTCCCCACTTTCCATATGTACAGGTCTTTTCGTGCAGTTGTTTGTGACAGATCCAATGCAGATCATTCTTCCTGTAATTATAGAGGTAAATAAGAATTGTAATCAATTGAGTCTTTAACAGAGGTGTGTGTCTTTTCATGTGCATTACTGTTACTTAAATCCTCTATGTTGTGAACTTTCTCTTGTTTTAATCAACATCTTATCTCTAAAACACAGAACAATACAAATATTTTTTATGTTAAACCATGTGAATATAGAAATATAATTATTTGTAATGTTAAGTGCATGTGGCATACCATAGCCTCACTGGCCATCAACAAAGATGTTCACTGTGATATCTGACGGAAAGATACAGAAATTGCAAAAGAAAAAGAAAACACACACCCGGGATCTCATTTCATAGGCTTCCCGCGGGCTAGCTCGTGGTACAGTAAATAATTTCTTCCCATAGGTGGAACCTTGCACCATGCCTCGATTTAAGGAACAATAAGTCTTTGTATTGTATTCTTCACAAAGAATACAGTACAGGAAATTATAATAATACAATAAGTGCAGCAAAATCAGACAATAGGAAAGGAAATCCCTGCCCCGAAGAGCTTACAGTCTAAGAGATATGATGGGAGGCTTACAGAGGCAGCAGGTGAGGGAATAAGTGCTGAAGATGGCAGTGCTTGGTCACTGAGTGTGGGACAGTAACCATGAGTGCAGGCTATTGGGATGCTGAATTTGTGGGGCAAGTTTTAAGGTTAGTCAGTATTAAAATGAGGGGGTTAACATAATTTACAGGGGAAGAGGTGGCAGGGAGGCATGGGTGTGATCAGGTGTGTATGTCTGGCTTCTGGCTTAGGGGAGATCCCCAGCAGCAGGAAAGAGTAGATAGGGGGTGTGAATAGAGAATTTGTGTGGATGTTTTTTTTTTAGGGGTAAAGACGTTGTTGGGAGAGAGGTGTATAAATAATGGTGCAGTGGGGAGTGGGGATGTTGGAGAGAACAGAGACATTCACAAAGGAGTGAGGAAACAGAAACGTCAATAGGGAGGGCAAAGTGAGATGCAGGAGGAGAGACTTCCCAGGTACTTGAGGATAGAAAGATACAAATAATCAGTACTTGCTACATCTGTGTAATATTTTTGGGATGCAAAACAACGAGTTGTAATTAATGTTTGCTACTTTTGTCACTGATTTAATCCAATAACTATTTCATTAGAAAAAATATATATATTTCATGCGTATTTCCTTAAAAAACCTCCTTCAAAAGAAAATCCTTATTCGTGCAAAGATACAGTGAATCGGGATAAACAAATGTGCTTATGAAAATGATATCATATATTGAAACCTACTGTATAATAAAATATAATATAAGATATTCATCAATAAAAGTGTTCAAACCTGTACCTTGTAAAATGTTCAGGAAAATGTCCCAAAATGATTCAAGACAGATCTTCCTAGCAAATTCAAATTGTGCTCTATAAATAAGTGTATGTTCTTCTTTTCGGGACCTAAACAATAACATCAAACAGAAGCATATACCAATGTGATGCCAATATTGACTAGTTAAATGATGCCTAGTGATAAGGAAATGCACTCACAAACAGACAGACAGCACATAGATAGTAATTAATGCTTGCCACCCCGATTGGTCCCAAATCTCGCACTCAGCTGCTCCCTTTCCAGGTTCCATAGAGTGGTCATAAACCACAAATTTGAGGAGCTTGAAATGTAGCCAGTTATCTGATTTCTTTTTTCAATGTAGTCACTTCTGCCTGACATAGAATAACTATGTAATAACTTTGTAAGTGCACTATAATCCTACAAACATATATGCTAAGATCTTTTTTGTTAAATATTATTTTTTATAATATGTGCTATACTTTCATTTTGATCTAATGTACATTGATCTGCTATTCTTTGCATATTTACTATCTTGTTCTGTTGGATTATCACATTTGCTATATAGATTTAATATCATTTTTCTCACAGCAGGTTTTTCATACTTTTTGTACCTGTACTAGTATGTGTCAAGGGCATACAGATATTTGTATGCATTGGACTCATTTTCCAGACAAATTTATTCATTACTTAAGCTTTTTTTTTATCCTTAAAAATAGAATAAGGTTAAAGCAACATTAGCAATATAAAGGATAAATTACCTTGACAACTTGAGGCTACTAGAATTGCACGAGTTTCAAAACCTGCCGATAAGTGGCTTATCGCGGCTCACTTGGCGATGTGTTTTGGACGAGAGCAAAAATGGCGAAAAAATGCATTCGCCGCCCACTTATCGAGGCTTTCTGAATCGCTGCAGGCATTTTTAGCCGATAACAGCTAAAAAGCCTTGATAAGTGGTTATGATGGCTACTAGGTTAGGCCCCATAGAGTTTGTTCTTCCATGTATCAGAAAATAACAGGATACATTAATTAGTAATGATGGTACTGGATATTTCATATACAGTATCACAAAATGTCATGCTACACTGGTACAGTAACTGACAACAGCAGTATTTCATCATGCACTACATATGTAACATTGTAGAAGTACTGTACTTCTAGACAAATTGTGCTTTATTAAAACTGTGAATACATTTTTAACTTGTGGGTGACAAATGCTGGGTCAAGTAAAATAAGTGAATATTGCAGATTTAAAAATACATAAAATGTCGGAATTTATCAGTCTACCAGTTTCAAAACTGATACAAAATCAGCACTATATTTAAAAAAAAAAAACAGTTAATACGGGAAATATTTCACTTGTTTTGTAGCAGAGAGGCTTTATTAAATGTGCTGTCAGTTTTACAGAGTTATTTCTATAAACAATTGTACTACAAAATTGTAAAAATAAATAACTTGTTTAGTGTTATTTAAACTTAGACAATCAAGAGGTAATTCAAATACACTATAGAAGCGACAAGTCAGTGTTTTTTTTCCGGACAATCAAAGTGTAATTGGCCACTTTGGCACATTTTGAATTACCCCTCCAAATGTAATACACAATTTAGGAAACATCTACAGATGTAGCCTGACTCAGCATCACCAGAGCCATGTGAAATTTATTTATTTTTGCTGATGTGGGGAATGTAAATCCAGGAATCAGATTCTCGTCGCTGCTTCGTTTTTAGCTTGAGATTGCAGTGATGTAGAGCAGGATGTAGAGTTTAGTTTCCTGCATAGTAATCTTTCTGTGATTTAAACCAGAATCCTCATCAGGCTTTTCTTGTGTCTGACCTGTGAATTTAAATCTCACCATCATCATTGTCCACAGTAACAATCTCGTATGTGGTTATTAATTTCATACTTGGAACTTCTTGAAGGATATCAAAACTTGTGATGCTGATATGGGTATTTTGTGCTATAATAGTCAAGAATATATTTGTGTATTTATAAATGTTTGGTGAGGGTATTACTGTGTTTAGAAAAAACTAGGGTATGACCCCCAAATATCGAGGCCACTAACCAGGCACTATGGAGTGCGTTTAAAGACAGAAGGTTGGACGCCCATTATTTAGTAATATAGGTATAAAAATGAATGTGGGGTACCTCCGATACTAACATGGGGAGGGGGTATTGGAACACCGGTAGAGGTACACGGGGACACCTCCCGGGGGGCGCCCCCTAGTAAATCACAGCCCGGCTACCATAAACCTCACCTGTCTCCCCTGTGTACCGCGTGGAGGTCCCTAGGAAAAGCCGTCCCTGTTTGCAGCTCACAGCTTGATCCGGAGACTCTGCAATGGAGGGATCCCGCTGTGGATGGCGTCTGCGTGCTCCAACCGGATGTGACGTCACAAGTAGAAGAGAAAAAATGCTCCCGAGGTTCACAGCACCTTCACTCAGCCAACGTATGGTGTAAAAAACTTTATTAGTAACCAGCACAGTACAGCATGATCACTCTGACGCGTTTCGTCCTATCCCGGACTTTTTCAAAGAGTGCCGTTCATACAAACATGTCCCTGTTCATATAGGGGGTGAGTCAGATCAACAACCAATCAAAATAAAGGTCAATTTAACCTGCACCTGATCAATCAGGAATAGGCTATAATCTAGTGATTGCTCTCATTACCAAACCCACGACATGGGGGGACATGCACAAATACAAAAATACAAAAATGCATACATATATGAACAAAATAAATAAAAACAGCCTAATGCTGTATAAGGTTAAAAACATAGAAATGAGTGTACTACAACTGCTGGTATTCAATTAATCTATCAATTGATATTACATTAACTATTCATTTACTCTGGTTGAAAGGTGGATATAGTCATAACCTTCATAAAGATAATGAAATATATTCTGTGAACACAGATAATTTATGTATTTGTCAGAACATCTCTATATGCAAAGTGGGTAATTTATCATTATATATATAACACAATATATATTAGTACGATATTAGGGCATATTTCAACACAATGTAGCACACCTTGAACACCCCTCCACAAAGGGCCATTATCCCACCAAGAAGTGCTTAAGCTCCCAGTCTTGGTTGATTCCGGCCGGATGGAGTGTGTTCAAGGTGTACACCCAATACATTTCCTGTTTGTTCAAGACACCTTCCCTGTATCCTCCCCTAGCATGACATGGTATATGCTCAATTGCAGTGAATGAAAAATTATTTATACCTCCTTCAGGGCATCTAGAAAAATGTCTAGGGACAGGGTGTGTAGTGTCCTTTCTTTTAATAAGTCTTACATGCTCTGCAATGCGAGTTTTAACTGATCTAATTGTGCGTCCTACGTACATTTTATTACAGCCGCATCTTAAAAGATATATGGTGAAAGCCGTATTACAATTTAGAAACTCCTTTATGTAATGTTTTTTTCCATTGGACTCAACATATTTAGTACTATGAGCATACTTACACATAGAACAATTTCCACATGCAAAGAAGCCCTTAGGGATCCCTTTAACTCTGACAGACTCTGACTGAAAGTGGCTAGGTGCAAGATGTGATGCTATGGTTTTAGCTTTCCGGAATGTGAATCTTGGCCCATTTTTTATATATTCTACAATATCCCTGTCCAATGACAGTATGGTGACATTGTGTCAGGTATTTCTATGATGCCATGAGATAGACAAGTGGGTGTTTTGTGGTATACTTGGCTTAGCCAGCTGGCTGTGTTACTGGCAATGCTGAACTGATGCTGCAGTGCTCTTCTATTACAGCTGATTGCACTGTGGATGGTGTGGAGTGGTGGTAACAATAGATGTTAATTTTGCACATTAATATACTGTAGCTAATATAGCTGTAAACACATCTAAGTACTGCGCAACATATGTGTATTGATGACCACCAACCAACAATGTTCCTAACTATGTGGGGCTCAAGTTGATCACACAGATTATAACACAGCTAACAATTTGTGATGTTAATATAATATATAGTTAATCACTAAGAGGAGTTATTTAGTGATACAATATCTAACTTACAGTATAGCTAACTCAATATGAGTAATATCTATCCTACTATATGCATAGTGATCCTATTTTTTCGGTTATTAGTTGGATCATAAACTATTGGAAGATATAATTATATACAATTGGTATTTAAAATCTAGATACAAATAGTATCTAATTGCAGTCTCTCACATGGGGAATTGTAATCACTTGTAAATAATACACAGCGTCATGGATTTACTTAATAAAACGTTATTGTGTTTAATTTAGTGGTACATAGGAGAACTATTATAATATAACATACATCCTCCTTTCTTTGGAATATTGATATTCTTGGGATTATTATATCTCTGTGGTAAAAGAATGTACAGTACTTTGAGTGCAAATTATAGGGATCTTGATGTGGGGATTCTTTCTTCACAATTCAGTTTACGATTTAGGATTGTTTAGCAATATCTTCAAAAAAGGTTAGACATATTTTTAGAAAGGGAAGTAATACAGGGAAATACCAAATAAGTAAACATGGGAACAATGTTGATCCAGTGAGTAATCTGATTGCAATTATTTGAAGTCAGGAATCAATTTATTTTCCCCTTATGAGACAGTTTTGGATGATGTTTCACTGGGGTTTTTTTTAATTTTTTTATTTGCCTTCCTCTTGATCAAAATACTGTAAGTTCAAATTTAGGACAAGTATCTGTCATCTACATTTAGCATAGTTTTAACTTGATGGACATACTCTTTGCCTTTTTTCAACCTCATCTACTATGTAACTATTTAATGCAGGAACATATGTAGCTAAACGATGTATCTCTCTGATAAATTACAGTACAATATGTTACTTTTATATAGTTACATAGTTACAGTAGATGAGGTTGAAAAAAGACGTAGGTCCATCAAGTTCAACCTATGCTAAATTTAGACAATAGATACTTTATCCTATATCTACAGTTACTTATTGATCCAGAGGAAGGCAAACAAAAAAACCCATTAAGGGGAAAAATTCATTCCTTCCTGACTCCAAGAATTGACAATCGGATTAATCCCTGGATCAACATCCTTCCCATGTATACTTATTTGGTATATCCCTGTATACCTTTCCCATCTAAAAAGATGTCCAACCTTTTTTTTAACAAATCTATTGTATCTGCCATCACAGTCTCCATGGGTAATGAATTCCACATTTTAACTGCCCTTACTGTAAAGAACCCTTTCCTTTGTTGCTGGTGAAATTTCCTTACCTCCAACCTTAAGGGATGGCCCCGAGTCCTTTGTACTGCCCGTGGGATGAATAGTTATTTTGAAAGCTCCTTGTATTGTCCCTGAATATATTTGTATATAGTTATCATATCCCCTCTTAGACACCCCTTTCTAATGTAAATAAATCTAATTTAGCTAGCCTCTCCTCATAAGTTAGAATGTCCATCCCTTTTATTAATTTGGTGGCTCTTCTCTGCACTCTCTCTAGTTCCATAATGTCTTTTCTTAGGATTGGTGCCCAAAATTGTACTCCATATTCAAGGTGAGGTCTTACTAATGCTTTGTAAAGGGGCATAATAATGTTTACTTCCCTTCCATCCATTGCCCGTTTGATGCAAGATAAGATCTTGTTTGCCTTTGCAGCTACTGCATGACATTGGGCACTATTGATAAGCCTACTGTCTACAAGCACTCCTAAATCCTTCTCCTTCAAGGATTCTCCCAATATATCTCCATTTAATTTGTAAGTCGCCTTTTTATTCTTGCATCCCAAATGCATAACCTTACATTTACAGTATCTGTATTAAACCTCATCTGCCATTTAGCTGCCCACGTTTCCAGTCTCTCCAAGTCCTTCTGAAGAGAAATTACATCCTGCTCTGATTCTATTATCTTACACAATTTAGTATCATCAGCAAAGATGGAGACTTTGCTCTCGATCCCAACCTCAAGGTCATTAATAAACAAGTTAAAAAGCAGGGGTCCCAGTACCGATCCCTGAGGTACTCCACTCACAACTTTAGCCCAACCTAAAAAAGTTCCATTTATGACAACCCTCTGTTGTCTGTCCTTCAACCAGTTTTCAATCCAGGTGCATATATTATTACTGAGTCCAATTTTCTTTATTTTGTACACCAACCTCTTGTGTGAAACCGTATCAAAAGCCTTAGCAAAATCTAAGTAGACCACATCAACTGCATTAACCTGGTCTAAATTCCTACTTACCTCCTCAAAGAAACAAATAAGGTTAGTTTGGCAAGATCTATCCTTCATAAATCCATGCTGACTATTACTAATAATTTTGTTTTCCATTAGGTATTCCTGAATATTATCCCGTATTAAACCTTCAAGTAGTTTCCCTACTATTGAAGTCAGGCTTACAGGTCTGTTATTTCCCGGTTGTGATCTAGCTCCCTTTTTAAATATAGGCACCACATCTGCTTTACGCCAATCTTGTGGTACTGAGCCTGTGGAAATGGAGTCCTTGAATATTAAATATAATGGTTTTACTATTACTGAGCTTAACTCCTTGAGATCTCTTGGATGTATGCCATCGGGGCCAGGTGCCTTATTTACTTTAATTTTTTCAAGTCGCTTATGAACTTCTTCCTCAGTTAACCAATTGTTCATTAATATGGAGGTTGTGGCTTCCTCCTGCGGCACTACTATTGAACTTGATTCTTCCCTGGTAAACACAGAGGCAAAGAATTTGTTTAATACCTCAGCTTTTTCCTTATCTCCAATAATCTGCCTACCCATCTCACACTGAAAGGGTCCTATATTTTCTTTTCTCATTTTTTTGTTATTAAGGAACTTAAAGAACTTTTTAGGGTTGACCTTACTTTCTATTGCAATCCTTTTTTCATTATCCATTTTTGCTAATTTGATTGCCCTTTTGCAGTTCTGTATGTATAATGCTGTATATTACGCTATATTCTATCTAATATACAGCACAGCAGTGTTTCCTTTTCACTGTGCCTTATAATAAGTAAAAATGCAAGAACACTTGCTGTCAGATACGGGTGAAAACACTACTATTATACAACATGAAGCTATTGTTCATATCACATCTATGACTCTTTACAATGTGTTATGACATAGAAATGTACAACATTTCCCCCTACCTTTTTGAAATATGGTGAAAGTGACCATTTTTGCCAACTTAAAACATTCAAACTTTTAAAGTTTGTAGGGAGAACTACCCCAAAAAAGTCAAAGTCTAAAACAAAGCTCCCTGAAATATAGATGTTATCTCTCTGTCTCTTTTCTTTTAGAAAGTTTGATCTACAGTAACTGTAGGCAAGTTCAGACATCTCTTATGGTAACCAGCGTATTTAATAGAAGCCTTAAAGTCATAATATAGTTATGGCTCAATATTTTTATGCAAGTCATATTTATTAAACCGTGAAAGTGCCAGAGCCATTAAACACCTTCTGGAATGCTTGATCGGAATAGGTAGTTTGGAATTGGAACACATTAAAGTTACAAATCAACCGACTATCAAAGTAAAATATTCACACAGCTACCGTATATTTACTCTGTGAAATATGGTTGATTTCTGGATTATGTTAAAATATTAAAGAATTAAAAAATTAAATTCACATTTTTAATACTGCTGTATTGTTGGAAGTGTATAGCCTGTTTTGGTTTTATGTGTGTGGGTGGCGGGGGCGGGGAGGGAAGGTTTGGGGGGTGCTAGGGACAACAGGCTTATTATGTCTGTATTATCATTTTTAGAGGTTCCATAATTTGGAGAAAAAAAAACCAAACCAAAACATTTGAATTTTGGCTACAGCAGAACAGAAAATATTAAATATGAATCCAAAGCAATGCCCAAAACCAATCCCCCAAATGTTCAGAACAAAACCAAGACAGAGGATGAGACACGCACTCAATATCAAGGGTAATAGAGGTGGGGTACTTAGCTGCCGGTGCGCTGGTCCTTTGGAGCTCCTGTAGTCCCAAATGTTCCAGTACAAAGAAGAAGAAGCAGGCACATGGTCTTACTCAAAAGGAGGTTTAATATGCCATAAAGTCCAATGTTTCGGCAGTCTAATACTGCCTTTCTCAAGGTGAAGGCTACCAAACACAAGAAAACAGTCAAAATATATACCACCCCCGATACTCACCCCTCCCCGTTCTGCCACATAACCAGGACGTTGACGCCCACTTGATTACTTCAAAGCGACCGTGTGGCGCCCCCTGGTGATGTCAGATGTTTAGGTCTAAATCCCTGGCAATACAGCATAGAGCTCTGACATCATCAAGTGGGCGTCAACGTCCTGGTTATGTGGCAGAACGGGGAGGGGTGAGTATCAGGGGAGTGGTATATATTTTGACTGTTTTCTTGTGTTTGGTAGCCTTCACCTTGAGAAAGGCAGTATTTGAGAGACACAATGGCTGGAGGGAGAGTGTGAGAGAGACAATGGGGGGAGGGAGAGACAATGGCTGGAGGGAGAGTGTGAGAGAGACACTGGGGGGAGGGAGAGACAATGGCTGGAGTGAGAGACAATGGCTGGAGGGAGAGTGAGAGACACTGGGGGAGGGAGAGAGTGAGAGACACTGGGGGGAGGGAGGGACACTGGTGGGAGGAACAGACACACAATGGCTGGAGAGAGAGTGTGAGAGACACTGGGGGGAGGGAGAGAGTGAGAGACACTGGGGGGAGTGAGAAAGACTGGGAGAGGGAGAGACTGGGAGACTGTGGAAGAGGGGAGAGAGATCCTAATGTGGTGGGAAGAGAGAGATTAATAATACAGGATAAATGGCTACGCTATTAGACAAATCATAATATTTATTTTTAAGTGATATAATCTGTGTTCTAAATACTTTTTTTGTAGACGCGTGACGGGGGTGTCACAAAGATGGGTTGCCCTCATTGGCTGAACCAGCTCACGTGCGCTGACGTCATGTGATTTTGATTACATCAGGCAGGGGGGGCCCGAGAAATTTCATGGATGAAAAGGGGGGCTCGGCATAAAAAGTTTGCTCACCCCTGGGCTAAGATATAGTGTCGCTCTGTTAAGGTACTATTGGTATTGGGTGTTGTTACAATGTATCCTATAAAGATTGAAAGATACATGTAACATAGGAAAATCTTTGTCTTGAAGCAAAATGTAGCTTAACAGTTCCACACAAGTTATTAATGAGCCCAAGTAGTGGAGAAGTTCTCGCAATCTGTAGTTGGAGGTATGTAATGTGCCGGTACATGTCCCAGTATTGTGATAATAGCAGTTTGGGTATATGGAGATTGGTACCGTAATGAAAGGTAACAGGTGTCACTTAGTGCCTGCTGAAGGGAGGAGTGTTTCTAAAAAAACTCCCCCCTACCACAGCCGCAGTATAACAATCAGTGTATCAGTTAAATGCTACATACTGTATAATACCGTGGTCATAGCGGTTCACAAGTTGAGGTAGCAACCAACATAGGTACTGGTGGCAGCAGCTGGAAGCAGCAGTGTAATGGTTCCCGCGGTCTGCAGTTGGATGTTTCTAATGTATGGGCATATGTCCCAACATTGTGGTAGTAACGGTTCAGGTATTAAGGATAGGTTCTGTGGTGGGAGGAAACCAGTGTCACATTGAGCCTACTAGAGGTAAGAGGGTTTCTAAAGAAACTCCACCCCACCCCCTTCCGCAGCCATACTACAACAGTTTATATCAAGGTTAAATGCTGTCTATAATACCGTGATAGGAATGGTTCTTAGGCATACAGTAGGCAGCAACCGAGGTAGTTTCCAGAGGCAACAGCTGGACGTCATAGACCCCGTGGTAATAACAGTTTGTGGCTCGAGGAGAGGACACAATGCCAGGGGTCCCCAAGGCAGAAATTAATGCACTCAAGCTCTGGAGACCCCCTGCCTCAATATTGTTTTATTAAAATAAAAGCAGCGCGATCACCTGTTAAAGGCGCGCAGGTAGAGTGACTGATTCTGTCTACTCTCAATGTGCATCTCTTCCAGACTGATGCAGCTTGGTAGGATTCACACAATGGGAGTCTCATTCAGAAGCAGGAATGTCCGCTGTGTTAATCCTGATAGGTCATTCCACCCTGCCAAGCACTGTGTCGTGAACGCTTGACTCATGGTCCGCGGTTCAATGGCACATGTCCTGCAGCTGCCGATAGATATGAGATGCTACAGCAGGCCTGCACAAATTGTAAAGTGAGAAGGGCCGAAATGCTAGAAGGAAAACAGATGTGGGCCGCACGGGTAAAACAGCATTCATATTCAAAATTATAAATTTCTTTTATTAAAAGCTTGTCACGGAAGACCAGCACTTTTAACACCTTTATACCTTCTTGGATCAAACCAATAGGCAGGACAACATTGTTGAAAAAATGGGGTTTATTTGGTGAGACCGCAGACGTACAAAAAATGCACAAAACAACATATCTCCCCCAGCACCCCTCATCATCATCTCCTCCAGCACTCTTCATCATCATATCCCCCAGTACCCTTCATCACCTCCCCTAGCACTCCTCAACTCCCCCAGCACCCTTCATCATCATCAAACCCAGCACCTTCTTCATCTCCCCAAGCACTCTTCATCATCTTTCCCAGCACCCTTTAACTTCCCCCCAGCACACTTCATCATCATCTCCCAAAGCACCCTTCATCATCTCCCCCAGCACCCTTCATCATCTCCCCCAGCACCCTTCATCATCTCCCCCAGCACCCATCGTCATCATCTCCCCCAGCACCCTTCGTCATCATCTCCCCCAGCACCCTTCATCATCATCTCCCCCAGCACCCTTCATTATCTCCCCAAACACCCCTCATTATCATCTCCCCCAGCACCCTTCATCATTATCTCCCCCAGCACCCTTCATCATTATCTCCCCCAGCACCCTTCACCTCCTTCAGCACTCTTCATCATCTCCCCCAGTCCTTTTCAGCCTTCCCCCTCATCATCATCAACCACCCCCCCCCCCCATGCCTACCTGATCATGGTGGCGGAAGAAGCGGCGGCAGAAGAAGCAGCGGCGGTGGCAGAAGACGTGGCGGTGGGATCAGCGCTTCAACTTCTGGTGCTGGAGAGGGCTCGGGGGAGGGAGCGCGTCATACCTGTGCTGGAGTGGGCTCGGAGGGGGAGCACATCACACTGCTGTAATGCGCTCCTTCCCTACCAAGGAAGGGAAGGGGGTTGAGGGGGCCATCACACAATTTATGTTGTGCAGGCCTATGCTACAGTATATCTGAAAGCTGCGAGAGTCTTCTTGAAGTTAAAAATTCAAATTGCTGCCTTACTGAAGTGTGCCCTTCAGTACGTCATTCGACATTGTATCAAATGTCACAATTATTTTAGACAAAGAAAAAAATCTGAAATGAAGGGAAAAAAAACCCCTGAAATATGCCACCAATTACGCACCTGAATATTTAATCTTTAATAGTCCTGCTGCTTGCCCACAATGGAAGGAGAAATTTGTCTGACACTAAGCTGCAAAAGGAAGGACACGTGCAAGTTTGTTTACTCCTTTATGTCATGAAAAAAGAGACCAACTTTGATATAAATCCTTCACCTTTGCTGATAGCAGCCACAAAAATACACCAAAAATACAGCAGAGACTGCGACTATTCTAACACAAACCAGTGGCAATCGCCAAAAAGACCCAGGTACACCCAGGTACATGCTGGATACATGCCTAAAACTTGCCTTAAACTAAACCCAGCATTTCTGCATTGATTAATGGCCCATCAGATTAACAGCGGGGGTCCCTGGCAGTCCCATTCAAACTGATTCACATTCACACCCCTGCTGTGTTAATCCTATGGGTCATTAGTCAATGCAGAAATGCCTTATACTTGCCTTAAAGTAGCCAGGTTACACCCAGCACATACCCAGAATGTAAACGGGCTAGTTTAAGGCAAGCTTAGAATACTTGTGGTCTCGTCTGTATGTGTATGATAGAATAGGTTTTATCAAAGTTCTCAGCCTGGTAAAACGTTAGAGACCCAGACTCCCTAAACTATGTTAAATCAGGGCAATTTGATGAGAGATTGCCTAAATCAGGAATGGACTTTATTCTCTCTGAGGTAACGGCGCACTCAAACAACAAATTATATATAAAATGAATGGCCGTACTTGTGCTCATTAGCGTAGGGTTAACTTCATGTTCTCTCAGGATAATATTACATTATCTTCTAATAGTGTGACACTATTTTATGTAGAACCTGGCGTTACTCCCATTCAGGTACTGAAATATATCTTTGATCTATTGCTTTTGCCCTATTTCAGTGTCTCAATTGGAATAATGCCAGGTTTAATGGTCACAATAATGACTTTAATATCATAACAACATTTTTTGGCATTCACATTACTGGAGCTTGATTAGTAAGACATTTTTATGCTGGTGATTTATTTGTATTTCAGTTTCCTTAACAGTAAAGTGCAGCTATACCATTAACATTATGTTAACTGCTATTAATGTAATGTTAAATTTCCTAACAGAGTTTAGTGAGTCTGGGCCTTAGTGCGTTATAAGTAGCCTGTATGATTTAGCACAGCACTGTGGAAGAATACTTGAGGGATAGATTGGTGCTAGAAATTACAGATAAAAGGCTATCAGAAATAATGCATTTAATGGAGAATGTAACCTTTCACAATTTGAAATAGTACATCAGTCTGAGCTGATTAAAACGCAAATCAGGGAGCAGAGGCCATTCGAAAATAAAATACTGAAAGTAACTCAAATCCTAGAATACTAAAAGCAAGAGCAGCTACTACTCAAAAATAAAATACAACTTGCATCTACTGCCAAAACAGAGCAAACAAAAACCCTGATGAATCACTTTTGCCCTTCTATAAATTCTCAAACATTCAAGGTAATCATTTCAACCACTAAATGTGAACATGGAGGCCCTCATATGCTATACCAAGATAGTACAAGAGTTCGAATGGGCTCCATTAAATGCAAACATAATGAACCAACATTATTTATTTATAAAAAAAAAATTAAATACCAGGAAGTAATACATTGAGAGTTACCTCTCGTTTTCAAATATATCCTGGGAACAGAGTTATACAATACATGGTTACATTAAATGAACAGAAGTTATACAGTCAATTCACAGACATTTCAAGCACTGTTAGAGTTGGAAAATTGGGTGCAGGGGATTAAAGGGTTGGGAGTTTCAGAATGAAAGACAGCAATTTTAACACCAACAAACATCAGTGAACAGCTGCAAATGGCTCCCACACTTTGGCTGCCTTTGGGGTACGCAGATGTAGACAAAAGGGGTTCAGATTGAATGAAGCTGTGATTTCAGAGTCCTTTTGTCCTCTGGGGTGTTAGCATTCCAGAGAGTGGGGCTGACGAAACACAGCAGAAAGCAAACACAGAGATTAACCCTTAGCACGCTGGTTATGTGCATAGGGGAGCAGCTCTTGGGGAACCCTATCAGGCGTCAACCTTTGGGGCAATGCAGATGTAGACTGAAGGGGTTCAGATGGAATGCAATTTGAAACCATTGCTTATTTTAAAATATATTCTGAGGCAGTTGTGACAGTTATACCGGAAGAGACCTATTCTCAGCTTCTACTCCACAGACAACTAACCAAACAGGATACCACAATGAGGTAATTTAAATTATATTAAAAAATTCCTTGCTGAAACATACACTGGCGACACACTTTATTCGAGCTCGGCTAGTCCCACGAATTCGGGTATACCCGGGTGTATTGAGGTTTGTGACTGTTTTCTGCCCGAGTGCATTGAGGTATTTTCCAGGCAGGGATTGAAGCATTTTATTCCCGCTGGCTGCAATACTGCACAGTATATATATATATATATATATATATACTGCATTACAATTCATGAATGTATGCCATCTGGTAGACACGCGAAGCATTGCAGCCTATTAAATCCTAATCATTATCATTTAACAGATCAGCCGCCCGTCAGCCAGGCATGAACCCAGGCTGGGAAGGCAAACGCAACGGGGCTTGTCAGAGGTGAGGAGCGGCGCATTCCAGGTATCTGCCAGGTACATTCTGGGTATTTGCTCGAATAAAGTGTGTCGGTGCAGTAATACAGGGACACATAACAATGATGTGTTAAAGTATGGAATTTTGTCAATCTGCTCAGCAGCTGTGTTGGAAACTTGTTGAAATGCATACTGTATCCGTGTCATCACATTTCTGCGCATGCGTGTCCTGATGTTCCTAATTAAATTACTGCACAGTAAGATACAGTACATTTCCTCACGGAGTCGCTAGATACTGTATCTGCTAGACAGTAGTACAGTACTACTGCTGTTAGTGTATCTAAATAGTAGCAAAAACTTTAATTTTCTAGCTTTATACTGTATTTTGTAAATACTGTATTCTGTACAGTATACAGTATCAAATACATTTTTTTTTTTTTTTATAACTTGTGTTTTATTGGTAAAAGCATACAAAATTGTACAATACAAAATATGAACTTAGAATGGCTACTTGTGTACATTGGACATAGATATAGTATTGTAGATCGTTCAGGAATATTGGTGTATATGATAGAATCATATGGCTTTTCGGTCCCTACTCGGCCATATGGTGTATAAGCAAATCATAAAGTAAGAGCAATAATAAAAATAATAATCAGGGTTAAATTACAATAGAGATATGTAATATATATATAAAAAAAAAAAAAAAAAAAAAAAAAAAAACCTCTTGAAGGGAAGCTCCCCTTCCCTTCAAGAGGTTTTTTTTTTTTTTTTTTATATATATATATTACATCTCTCTTTTGTAATTTAACCCTGATTTTTATGGGATGTGGGGAGGGGTTGTGAGAGGGAGGGTGGGGAAAGGAAAGGAGAATCGGTCTTAGAGTTGGTCTTGAGGGCATATAGAAGTTTTATTCCTTCTCCGGCAGTTGTGAATCTGTTTGTCTATGTTGACTCCCCCAGAAGAGAACGCATTTGCTGATATTAATGCCAGATTGTGGTGCTCTCAATCCCCGGGATATTTGTCTGTGCCAACCATGGCGTCCAGACTTTTAGAAAATTGTCGCCAGTGTCGTTAACTAGACTGGTTAACTTATCCATCTGGCAGATGAACCAAATGCGATTTCGAATCTTTGGGATGTTTGGTATATCAGGGTTTTTCCACAATGCTGCGATCTCGCATCTCGTTGCGAGAGCAAAATGTGCTATTAGCTTGGAATTTACTTTTGATAGGCCCGGCAGTGGTCTGTTTAGCAAGAACAGCCACGGGTCAGGGGGGATTGTGAGGTCAAAAACCCTCTGGATCCAATTTCTGATTTCGTCCCAGATCGGGAGTAATTTTGGGCAAGACCACAGCATGTGCAACAAATCTGCTGATCCTCCACACTGCTTGGGGCATAGTGGGGAGGATCCTTGTATATATTTAGATAAATTCAGTGGGGTGAGGTACCACCTCATGAGGACCTTATATGCATTCTCTTTTAGGGTGGTACATATGGAGCTTTTGGCGGAGGCCAAATAGATGGCGCTCCATTCCTCATCTTCTAGGGTTTCCCCTAGGTCTGTTTCCCATTTAGTCCTATATGTAGGGATTTGTTGTTTGGGGTCAGCAGAACCGATTACTTCTCCGTAAATTGTTGATATAAGTCCCTTTGTGTCGGCGTCATTCTGACAGAGCTTTTCGAATTTCGTCAAAGGGGGATATGGGGCAAATTTGTTATAAAATGCTCTGACCTGGAGGTATTTAAAAAATTCAGAGTGAGGTATTTCGTTTTCTAATCTTAATTGATCGAAGGTCTTGATTTTCTGGTTGTCTCCCTCCAGGTCTTTTATTCGTGAATAGCTTTTTTGTTTCCAGATCGGGATACTAGTCCCTGCTATACCGGGTGCGAACGCTGGGTTATACCAAATGTTTAATGCAATTTTAGCAGGAGCTCCCATCCCCGGAGATATGCTGCGAGCGTCCATATCATTAATACATAAACCTGGCAAAGACCCGCTGGACTGTAAAAGTTACAGACCGATCTCCCTAATCAACACAGATATTAAGTTGTATGCTAAATTATTGGCCAACAGATTAGGTCTTATCCTACCCAGACTTATACACCCAGATCAGGTCGGGTTTATCGCAGGGAGACAAGCAGCGGACAACACCCGACGTATTATTGATCTGATAGAATTGGCTAATAAAAATAACACCCAAAGCATGTTGTTAAGTCTGGACGCTGAAAAAGCATTTGATAGGATAGACTGGCCATACCTACAAGAAACGCTCGCAGCATTTGGCTTCGGGGATCAGATGAGTAGGGCGATCATGTCGTTATACTCAAACCCAACAGCTAGGGTGATACACCAGGGCTTCCCGTCACCTTCATTTGAAATCAAAAGTGGCACCCGGCAAGGATGCCCGTTATCTCCCCTTCTATTCGCCCTGTGTATCGAACCACTAGCTGCTAAAATACGAGCTAATCCGGATATCGCAGGGTTAAACGCTTACTCACAATCACATAAAGCGGCCCTGTATGCAGACGATATCCTATTAATCATAACAAAACCCCTTACCACATTACCCAACCTATTTGACCTCCTGAGCAGATTCTCAAAGATATCTGGATTTAAAATTAACCAATCTAAATCGGAAGCACTCAACATTAATCTCCCCAGTCACACGGAAAAGCTGTTGAGGTTAAACTTCCAGTTCAGCTGGCAACAGAAACATATAAAATATTTAGGAATCCACATCAAATACATTTTTATATATTTAAATGCCTTTAGAACTTTAGGTATAGTACTACTGTAAGTGTCTAGACATTAAAAACATGAACGCACAAAAAAGTATATTTAAAGAATGAACATTTTTATTTAGACAGGATAATAAAGGGAAAAATAATAATAGAACAATACAACATCGCCTCTTCTTCAAAATTTACAATCTTGTCTTTTCCTTCTTCGTAATGGCTGGTGCTTCTTGGGCATCTGGGTCTGTAAAGAAAGAGACAATATTCTATATTTTCAATCGCACCATACATTATGGTTAAAAAATGCCTACATCTTTCATGTTTTCAGCATGATCTACTGTATGCCAAGAGTCACTGATTAATTGTAATTGGCTACTAATACAAGACTTATTCAACCAGTGTGTATTAGTACTGCTACAGTATACTAAGTGTCAGACTTTCAAGTTAATATTGCCACAACAATGTTAAAGAGAGTCCATCCCAGTGACCAAAATTTTAGGTTTCGGCGAGTACCGTCATTTCTCTCGAGTGATACACTTTGTATTATAGCCAGCTAAATTGAGATTTGGGCCCTTTGAGGCAGCCACTAGTTTGATTCAAGTTATAATATCAATCATTGTGACCAACAGTAAATACGTAGCTGGCTACATTCATGGCGCCTATTATATACATCAGGATCAAGCAGCACAGAAAGCATTGACAATATAATGCTCAGTATGGGAGTGATATACAACTGACACCCAAAACATTGGAATTACATCAAACCATGTCCAGTGTGGATATCCACAGCCATATCTTTTGTCAAACGGTAGGTAGCGACATTTATTTGCACCATTTTTATACACCTTATTCTGGGGTGTATTATATTATATATATTATAAAGACTACATATTCTGTAACTTACATTGGCTTGTTTTGTTTTTTATTTCTGTGCCTTTAATACTGGCGTTTGTTTGCCAGCATAGCTACCTACCATAAAGTTACATGTTAAGTGTAGGACCACTGAATATATAGAGCATTGAACTCCAACATATATAGTTATATCTGTGTACAGTATCACTATTACCTGCATGGGAATATTTCTGTGATTTAGAAGTGTGTCTTTACTATAGGGACCCTTGATAGGACCCAGATCGGTACATAGCATCTCTTAGGTTTTAAATTAGTATATTTCTTATGTGTTTGTTTGTCCTTAGATTAACATAAAATCATTAAACTTTATATTATTATTTATATTAGTAGAGGTTGGGTACTCACATTAGGGATTCTTTTCTATCTTGTAAATGTTCATAGTGCACATTCCCTAGAAAAAAACCCTAGTACATAGTTACAGATTGTAATATATTAGCTGAGCGGAGGCCTCCCTCTGTGTCATATACTTCTTCCCTTCCTTCCCTCCCTCTCTCCTTCCCCACCCCCTTAACGCCCCTCACACCTCCCCTTCCCTTCCCCCATTCTTTTCCTTCCCTCCCATCCCAACCCCCTTTTTATCCCTTTTCATCAGCCTGGTCTAGATGTAAATTTAATTCAAATCTTATTTGATCCCTGCATGTCAAAAATGAAAAATGGATCTTGTTCTTATATGAGCCCCAAATGTATTATTTAGTCAATTTGTAATGAAATTAAGGGGTATATAAAGACGGAATTATTTATGTTATTGATAGGAGGTCCTCTGTGCCTTACCTTTGCTGACTCCAGTTCCCAGGACGGGGAAGTCTCTCGAGGGCCTTAGGCCAGACCTATCAGCCAAATGTATGACTGGTTCTTTCTCTTTAGGGTACCGTTTATGCCCTGTTTTTTTATTGTCCATTGTTTGTTTTCCTTCCCTCCCCGTGGCGATTCATATTCCGTTCCCATCTTTCTCCTCCTGTTCTCCAGAGTCGTGCCAGGCAAGGTAAATTGGGCCTATAGCCCCCAAACCGCAAATAACCCTGACATTTATAAGGATCCCTACAGTGGGAGTGTAGGGGATCTGAAATCAAATCTCATTTATTCGGTTAATGACTGACCTAGCCTCAATAAAATGTATTTAGCTTAATGTGAAGGGTTTAACAGGAAAAGAAGACTTCCCCCAAGAATTTAAAAGGACAAAGGGTGATATCCTGTTTCTTCAGGATACTCACTTCAATGTCCATGAGCCCCCCAACACATTTAGGGGTGTCTTCCCCTCTGCTTACTACTCGTCATTTAGCAGCAAATAAGGGAAGTAGCAATTCTAATTAGGCACAGTGTCCCTTTTAGTGCAGAGAAAATAATTACAGGCCCAGAAGGTAAAGATTCGATTCCTGAAGAAGCCACAGCGAAACGCGTAGAATCGATCCGCTGTGGGAGGTGACTGTGCTGAGGAAACCGTGAGACAACTGCTGGCAAGCTAGTATTAGACGGATACACCAGGCAGCCTCTTCCGCCCTGACCTACGACAACACAGGACGTGACGAAGGCACCAGTGACGTATGCGGAAGGGCTCCTCCGCTCCAGGAACCACCGGCGTTCTCCATCCACAGCTGTCCTCTCCCACGAACCATATTGTATCACAAAATGTGAGTGTATTACACATATAATTGTTGATTGCTGCCAATACAATTTTAGACTGTACTACTCTATCGTGTGTTCTCTCTCTATCACTCCACATACCCCTGGGAGAATTATTGAACCACTCCATTACAAGCTTCCGTTATCTACATACCACTCTGAGGGATTTCCATTAAAGGGCTCCCATCAGAGAGAGAAGGGTCTCTGATACGCTTATATCTGTGAGTACCACCACTACAGAGAACATTTTATTTATATTATTATTCCAATACCATCTGCACTATTGTATTCATTTTTCTTTTTCATAATCCTGAGTCACCCAGCGCTCCGCTCCAATTTGAAAATCTCCAGAAGGTAAATGTCTGACCATACACGGCTCACTCTCAGGAATAGCAATTACCCTGGTTAATATATATGCACCAAATGAAAACCAAACCGAATTTCTTAGAAAAGTTTTAGAGTCAATCGATCAGCGGCATATGTCTTTGCTTGTGGTTGGAGGAGAAATGAATATGACTTTGGCCCCGGAGGTGGATAGATCTACTGATCCAGGTCAGGTCCATAGGACTCAAATCCAAAAAAAGCAAAAACATTTAGAGATTTAATAAAATATTTTTCATTGACGGATATATGGTGAGCGCAACGTGATTATACTTATTACTTCACCCTCATCAGACATTAGAGGATAGACTACTTTTTGATTATCGAAAATATTTTCCTTGCAGTTTCCCGCTCAGATATTGGTTCGATTACATGGTCTGACCATGCGCCTATTGACCTGACCCTTACTCCCCTCCCACCCCCCCGTTTTTTAAAAGTAAAGTGTTTCATTGGAGATTGAATGATTCATTGTTAAATTATCCTGATGTTGAAAATAAAATCAAACTATCCATGAGCAAATACATCAAAATAAATAAGGGATCTGTGTCACTGGGAGACTCCTGGAGCAGTAAGACCTCGGTGGTCGGAACAGTGGGTAGCATGCAAGGATTGTTGGGGTCACGGGCTGAGATCGGAGGCAGACACCAAGCAGGATCATCGGGGTCACAGGCAGGGTTTGATGGCAGGCAGCAAGCAGGATTGTCAGGTCATAGACAAGTTTGTGGCAGGCACCAAACAGGATCATCGAGGTCCAGGCAGGGTTTGGCAACAGGAAGGCAGGAGCAGGGTAGGGAAGCAGGAACTGAGACCAGGGAGCAGGAACTGAGACGAGGGAGCAGGAACTGAAACCAGGGAGCAGGAACAAACGGGGACAAGCAGATCATAGCCAAGTACCTTTAATAAGTAATCAGGACTCCAAGGAACAGGTCAGGTCAGGTCAGGTCAGATCAGGTCATGGCAGAAACAGAAGAAGTCAGGATAACAAAACAAAGGCAAGGGAGGAATAGGAAACTATAAGGACAGAGGACAGGAGCACCAAGAGGAGACAGACAGAGGAACCCCAGAGCAGACAGAGGACAGCAGCATACCCAGTGGATAGAGAAAGGAAATGGGATAGAGGGAGATTTAGGACACTATGTCAGGGCTGTTCCTCACATTACTCCCCCCTCTCGAGCGTTCTCCGGACTATCCTCCAGGCTCTTCAGAGAGACCATGATGAAAGACCAGAAGGTCTCTGTCCCCAATATCGTAATTCCTCTCTGCTGGTTAAAATTTGGGGAGAAGAAAGCACAAGGGTGTAATTTCTCCTTGAATTCCCTCCTTTGGGAAAGAACCACACCAGACCCAATATCAGAAATGTCAACACCTACGACAAAGGCTTTTGAAGGATCAGGGTGAATCAGAATGGGTGCTATGGAGAAAAAGTTTTGAGTGTCTAAAAGGCAGAGAGAGCCACAAGTGACAACTAGGAAGGATTCACCCCTTTCTTAGTGATGGCTGTGGTGAAAGCCATAACCTGGGAGAAGTTTAGGATGAACCAGCGATAGTAATTCACGAAACTCAAGAATCTCTGAATAGGTTAAAAGGCAGTGGGAGTCAGCCAGTCAAGGACAGCAGAAACTTTTGCTAAAGTTTATTTAAGCTGTCAGCGGAAATAGTGTATGCCAGAAAGGAAATCTTCCAGTACTCCGAGACTTCTCTAATTTGATGAAGATATGATGTTGCCTAAGTCTCGATAGGACCCACCTGACTAAAGACCGATTTTCGTCCATGGTTTTGGAAAAAAACACAGGTATCATCTAAAAACAAGATGAGTGTGAGGTCAGTGAGATACTTCAATACATTGTTAATGATGAACTGAAACACTGCTCGGTCATTACACAGGTCAAAGGGCATGAACAGGTACTCATAGTTCCCATACCTGGTTTTAAAGGCCATCTTCAAATCATCGTCCTCCTAAATACGAAACAGGTTTTCGGCTCCACGGAGGTCGAGTTTTGTGGAAATCATAGCTCCTCTAAATTGGTCAAACATCTCTGGGAATAAGGTGAAGAGGATACCAGTTTTTGAGAGAGATTTTATTCAGACCCCTGTAGTCAATGCAGGACTCAAGGCTCCACCCTTTTTCTGCACAAACGCCCCCCTCGCCCATGCAGGTGAAGAGGACTTGTGAATTAATTCCTTCTGAAGGTTCTCCAGAATATACTGCTTCATGGCCTTTGTTTCTGGCTCAGAGAGGGGGTACGTAAGACCAATGGGAGGAATCAAGCTAGGGAGATCTGTGCCACAATAAAAGGGCCATTGTGGGTGGAGTTCCTCAGCTTGTCTTTTATCAAAGACGTTCTGGACCTCTAGGAACAACTCAGGCAGACTACGAGTTATAGAATAGATGGAAAATCCTTTGTCCCCACCAGGATCAGACTTCATGAGACAAGAGGTCTAACAGGTCTGACCCCACACTGCGATTAGTCTAACTATCCACTAGATCTGCAAATCATGTTGCTGGAGCCATTGAAACCCCCAAAAATTGTAGCTGAAGGAAAAGGTATAATGTTGAAGTGGAGCATTTCATGATGGGAGTACACAGGAGATTCGTAAGGGTAACGTTTCCCAGGAGATGGTCCCCGGACCCAAAGGTCTCCCATCAATAGCCTCCACCACTTGCGGATCCTTCTTACGTCAAAGGAGGATGGCGTGGGACAGCACAAAGGTGTGATCCAATAAGTTCCGGCTTCTGCAGATTCAATTAATGCCTGTCTAAGGACAGAAGAGTGATCCCAAGAGATATGGACCAGTAGAAGGAGTCAAGAAGGCTACACCAGTGGAGCAGTAGTCTGGACACCTAGGGAGTGTTCCTCTGTCTTTACTAGGAATTTTAAGTTTCGCGGATGGGTTGAACAGGTATGTACAGATGCAGCAACGAGTATCCGAACACTTGCCTTTGAAAATCTGGGACAATCTCCCAGTAATGCTGCAACATTTCTGTGACATTTCTGCAAACAGACTAGTTTGAATGAGACTGCCAGGGACCCACGCTGTGTTAATCCGATGGGCCATTAGTCTTTCTGCAAAAATCTCACAGAAATATAGCAGCATTACTGGGGTATTGCCCCAGATTTTCCGAGGCAAGTGTTCGGATACTCGAGGCTGCATCAGTAGGTAGTGGACCTTTAAACTGCAATAGAGGCAGAAGTCAGAGGAGCATCTTTGGAGATTCTGCTGTTGAGGCAGTCTTGTATCAGCAATTTGCTTTGGGTCCACTGGGTCAGAGGAAACAGTCTGGGCATGCTGAGGGTGCAAAGCTGATAGAAAGTTAGAGACTTCCTGAGTGCAGATTTTCTCACTCAGTTGTTCTCAAAATCGAAGGTCCATGCAAATGCAAAGGGTGATTAGTTCATCAAGATCCTTAGGGGTCTCCTGGTTTATAAACTCATCCATGAGCTGTTTGCAGAGCCTCTGCCAGAAGCAAGCCAGCCAGTAAGGGCCTATTGTTCCATCCCATCTCTGCTGCAAAGGTGTTAAATTTAGTAACATGCTCACACACCGTCCGGATCCCTGGACGTATATGGAGGAGTAAAGCAGAAGTGTAAGAGCTGCATCCTGGGGCATCGAAGACCTTCTTGAAGGCTTCAATGAAAACCAGAGTGTTGTTGTCCAAGGGGGAGTCATTCTCCCAGATTGGGCAGGCCTATGCCAAGATCTCATCAGCCAAGAGAGAGATATTATATGTCACCCTGGAGCTCTGGGTAGTGAACATCTAAGGGTGTAGCTTGAATTTTAACGCAATTTTATCTAAGAAAATCCATGAAGCTGGATCCCCTCCATAACGCTGTGGAGTTAGGATGCGTAGCTCACAGGGTGCAATAAGTACAGCCTCCGATGAAGCCACCGCAGGTGGTAAGGGAGTAGAGACCATGAGTAGAGCATCACGTTAGGTAGATGCCTTGCAGGAATGTGGCAATCATGCCAGTTTCTGGTCCAAAGGAGACAGACAAGGCAATTCTCTAAATGATAATGAGCAGTGAGTGAAAATGGCCTTCCTTGCCTCAGCATGTTCCATGGCAAAACCAAAATGTGATGGGGCACGTCTCTAACCAGGAGGCCGATCCACAGGGCTGAGACAGGATATGGAAACTGACCAAAGGTCTTGGGACTGAGTCCTGATTGAAGAGAATATCCAGGTCACAAGTCGAGGACTGAGTTATGGTGCACCAACATAGTCTGAGTAAACGTTCATGATCAGAGCAGGGTGCAGCAGAATAGTCCTGGTTATGGTTCCTAGGTCAGGGCAGGAGAGAGGCAAACAGAATTCAGGGATAGACAAAGGTTCAGGACAGACAAAGCACAGAGCAGGATACAGAACACAACATGGTCCAGGATCACTGGGAACAGACACCTTGATCAGGTGATGACTGAGAGCAACTGACTTCCTTATAAAGACCTAACCAAAATGTAGGCAATTGCAGTTTCCATCATAGATCAGGGCTTATGAGACCTTTTCAGCCATCTTGTTGAAGGTGACATCAGATCACTTCCTGGTTTTTGGTCATATTGGGCAAAGCGATCCCAGTTGTAAGCCATCTGTGTAGAGGCAAAGAAAACTCAGGAACGGGGCAGCCCTGTGGCACAACAGCTGTGGCTGCAGGTCCTTACAGAAACAAGCTATGCAGACACCTAAAAATATAAGAAAACAGTTGACACCGTTAACAGCTATGAGTTAAATCCCAGCACATTCCCAGTGGGGTGACAACTCATGATAGACATCTATTCTAATTCCAGATAGGAAATTAGCACCAAAGTAGCCTAATATGAAGAATGTAAAGACCTCATTCGAAGATAAAAACATGTATGAGTACTTCTACAACATGCACAATGCAGCAAAAGAGTGCCACTTCTTCAACTGTCTCTACAGTACATTAAACTATGTAGATGGTAAGCAAACATGGATACTCTGTAAAGAGACTTCGCATATCACCCATGTCCTACAAAGGAGAACTTGACAGGAATCACTCGCACCTGTTAGATGTGTGAATTATTCACCAAGATTAGACTTCACTGCAAATATGGCATTTATTTGCAAGCACGATTATTTACACACATACATACACACATACATACAAACATACATACACACATACATACTGTACACACACACGCATACACACAATTACGCTCTCAATTCCCAGCTCAGAGCTCCCCGCACATTACATTATTTATTTATCCCCCGCCCGCTCCCCCCGCCTGCTCGCGGATCATTCCGTCTGTTGGGGATGTTCACACATCACCCAGCAGATTTAGGCGCATGCACGCGCATGCAGCCACGCGCGCCCTTGAGCATTCCCACTAACAAATATGGCATTTATTTGCAAGCACGATTATTCACGGTATGATTTGAAAAAAGTGACAGTTGCCTAACTTTGTTTGAATGTATGCAATTCCAGCAGAAACCGATAGAGAAATCTTAGCCTAATCAAAGAAAGCTCTGCAGCACAATGACTGAGGAACCAATCTGCCAGCAGGAAAACTAAAATGTTGCATATCAATAGAACTAATGTCCATTAAAGTTAATGCAATGCCCTGTCTTAACAAAAACAGCACTTAATTCTATGTTATTCAGCTTTGCAGATTCCCATGAGCTCTTAACAATGTATTAACTTAACTTAACACATCTTTAAGTCAATAACAGAGCTTTGTGAATTTGGGCCTAAGTGCTGTTTTTGTCAAAACAGGGCAACGTGTTAACTTTAACAGTCGTTAGTACTAAGAGAAGCATTCCCACTAATACCGCATATCCACAGAGGTCTGTAAAAGTAAATAAATGGATTTAACAAGATGCTAGTTTATACTGTAGCTAAATTTAGCGTTCAGATCCTGAAATAAGGCTTTTAAAGGGTTCGCTTTAATGTAAAACCACAGTTAAGTATGATTTAACCAACATATTGTTATTTACAAGGTTCGTTCCCTCTCCTGTCTTATTTTTGTAATTTTTTTAAAACACATTCAAAGTCTGGATCGGAGTAATGCCACCATTGGCGTAATACAGACTCAATGCCATGTTAATTCAAGCTAGCACGAGGCAATGCTAACTTAACATGCTGTTAAGCATATGCTAATTACCCGGTGATTTTTATATAATTAGCTTTGTGGGTTTGCAACATAACGTCCGTTATGGATTTGGTTAACAGTAAATTGAGCCCTGAGTTAATGGAGCTCAGTGAATCTGGGTCTTAGATCCTACAGAGTCTTCAGCATCTGGTCTTAAAATATGATTATGAGCTCTTAGATTAAAGCCATAGGCTAGGCATCTTTTTAAAGTTTTGAAAATTATACTGTATGTGTGTGCATAATAATTACTTGTGCCTCATGGTTGTCATTAGTTGCATCAACAAACACCCTTAAAACACTACTTCTAGGGGACTGACATCAGTGTGCAACAACTAAGCCTAGCAGATGGCAGCTCTGCAGCACAATGAGTAAGAAAACAAGCTGCAAGCAGAACAACTAAAATTGAACAGATAGGAAAATTTTAATAAATAATAATACATTATTTCCATTTGGCTCCTGAGTTTTGGTCTATATTCAAGAATATCAAGCATTGCCAGGTATCGTCTGTGCATTAATAGAGTAGAAAATGGAGCCATGACACCAGATAATCTACAGTATGTAGTCAATGTCGGGTCCTTATCTCGGTGTAGTCTGTTTACCACCTGGTCCTTTTGGTCCATAATTAAGGAGTTCTAAAGAACAATCGTTAATCCAACTCTAAATATAATACTAATACTAATACAAGACAGGTGTTATTGAACATGTTTACACTCAAATTGAGCTCAAAGTTTGTCTAGTCTGTATACAGTATTAACGTCACCTGTAACGTGTCTTTTGCATTTCTATTTTTGGGTGAGATGTGACATTATAGAAGTGGCCACATCAAAATTATTTCTCAGGTAAGTTACAGTACTATAGTTTCTCACACAACCCAGTTGGACTGGAGTTTTGACATGGTATATGAATATATTTATGTCCTGTATATAGTTTATGAAACCGTTTAAAGGGACATCTATTTTTGATACTCAGCCACTTTACTTGCATTGCTTTGATATTGGATCATTGGTTTATTACCTCTTAGGGTATAAACAAAAAAAAACATTTTATTACAACAGGTTGCCCTAGAGTGCATTGTAGCCCTATACTGTTACTGATATTAATGTGCAACATTAGTAGTTAGCAGTTGATATTCAATCTACATGATCGTAATTGTAGAAACAAGCTCTAATGTCTGTTTAATTACTTTACACACAGTACAGTATGTCAGTAGCTAATTACATGATTGATTTTGTCATCTGGATACTTTTTCAAAACACAAGATCAATATAAAAAACAAAGCAAAGACAATGATTAAAACCGG
Organism: Ascaphus truei; assembly: GCF_040206685.1. NCBI lineage: Eukaryota > Metazoa > Chordata > Amphibia > Anura > Ascaphidae > Ascaphus > Ascaphus truei. The sequence goes on from NC_134486.1 coordinate 352,100,690, forward strand.
TGCTACCAAGTTTACCAGAAATCAGGATGTCCTCATGATTCTAATTGCCCATTAGCTATTTGGCCATACCCTTAACGCTGGCTACAGTACATATTTAGTTTGAGACATTGGCCACCAAGCTACTAAGTTGTTGAGCAGGATGGTTTGTGGAAGAGGATAATAAAAGGTCAGAGACTTTTATTTTTTATTGTAGAAACTCCAGCAGTAACAATGATGTCTTAAAGGAACAATAAACGGTCTTAAAGGAACAATAAACGTCTCTCATCATGTGATTCCTGGGCTATAATCTGGAGGGGTACTTGCTTCAGTAATAAAGAGTCTTCTTAAAAGAATTAACTTGGATGTAAGAAAAACTACTTTAAAGATAAAATGCACTCAAGTGAAAAGTTGAAATGATTAATTATGATTAATTAAAATATAACCTTTATGTATATACAATTAAGATTTATGTTCCATTCTAATTAATACAATTAAAATAAAAGGACAATATCCTGCCTATAAATCTTAATAACGATGGAGGTTATGTGTATATGGGTAAATCAAGAGATAAGAAGATACAGATAGCAATTGAACTTTCAAGGATTGTTAATTGTATGTTTAGTCTAATTAATCACTTTTAAGTGCAGACCTTATCCCTGATACAATTTGGGTCATATATATGTTTCCAATTAAACTGTGTTGTTGTTTCAGCAATTTAGACTTTCAATGATTGCTTAATTGTATAGTATATCTGTGTGATTGATATGAGTGATCACTCTTCAATGCAGACCCTGTTACAGATACATTTTGAGTCCCATTTGTATTGCCTATTAGGCCGTATTGTTTTTGCAGCAATAGTTATATTGCTTATTATTCTGTTATGATAATAAATTAAACTCAATACCTAGAGCCACTTCTACCTCACTTCTATTTCTTCTTAAAAGGTATCTGCCATCAGATCTTAAACGAGGTGGACCATCTTTAGTTTACATAATGGAAGCATATTTCCTTTAGGACCCTTATCTACCCACTGCTCTCCTATTTTCCTGTCTACTGTACATGATGCATAGCTAGTCAGCAGACTACTTGCCATTTACTATCTATAACGAGTGCTCACCACAAACAAGGCAGCACCGCGTGAGGCTGAGGTGGGGATGTTGGTAGCCACCGCCCTACAATCGACCGGTCTTATGAATTGTGGGTCACTTGGCTATTCGTGGGTTTTTTTGTTCGCACAAGGGGATTGGATCCACATGTTAAAGATAGCTTTGGACAGTCTATAACTGTGGCTTCCCAATTATTCCCAGTGTGATTCCTGAATTTTAATCCATGATGTAAAGATGCAAGACTTTGTTCCAGAACAGCAGCAACCAGTCCAGGAGTGAAGGGGTTAATAACCACATAACCACAGGACTTTTAAAACCAAGGCTGCATTTCTTGCGCTTGCAAGCAGAGGACAATTTCTTTTGTTTCAAAGAACAATTTCTTTCATTCCCTGATTCCCGTAAGTGTTGTTTTCAAGTGTATTCTGCAGATGTCGTGTGTTTGTCTATTAAGGAAATAAATCACAATTTATTTTGCAACTTGTTCTGTTCAATTAAGTACCCAGAAATATAAATGTGTTGATAAAAGTTGGTGTCATCGTGACAAGCTTTTAAAAAACTGGTGGCAGCTGGTGGGATACTGATTGAACCTATATTGCAGTTTCCTGCGGGCTCTGTAATATAGTGAGGACCTTGTAGCTTGCGAGCTCCTCAGACAAGTAGCAACTGACACACACTTCTAAAGAGCACGAAAATTCACTGTTCCCTTCACGCATACCCGGAAGGCACCATGAGCGATCGCTCAGGAAGGTTCAGGTCATGGAGCAGAGAGAAAGTCGTGGAGAGATGTGCAGGGTATGGCTTACCGACAGATGGGCGGTAGAAGGCACAACTGTAGGAGGATTTGGAGCATCATGAGGACCGCAGGGTCCTACCAGAGGGGCAAGTCCCCGTAGCTGCTGTGTTGGCTGACGCTATTCAGCCCGGAGTGCAGGAGGTCCCTCCAGCTCTGGGGCTGCAAGGACATGAGGAGAGTGCTAGTGACCCCCCGGTCATGGGTGGCTTGGCGCCAGGGGTTGCGGATCAGGTAGCAGCTGCGGCTGCCGAGCGTGCCGTCCCTGGGCTCACTGCACTTCTGGCTACATGGGAAACGGGTGTTAGCACTGCGAAGCGGGTATAGCTCCTAACAGCAGTGCTCGGAAGAACCCACAACTCCTACCTTGCAAACGGGGAACAAGGTCTTTCCCGGGCAGATCATCACAGCTTCAACAAGTTCGTGGATGGCACAGATGACCTCGATGCGTTCCTGAATGACTTCGAGACGCAGTGTTCCCGGTTCCGAATTCCAAGAAGGGACTGGGTGGTCAGACTGCGACCACTGTTATCTGGCAAAGCCAAACAGACTGTGGTGGGTATTCCACGTGTGGATGCCGATTACTACGGTCATGTGAAAAGCAAGCTGCTAACCCAGTATGACCTGACCCCAGAATCTTACAGGGGCAAGTTCCGGACGGGGGTAGTACTCCCCGGAGAGTCATACAGCACCTATGCCAGTAGGATGGCTTTGCACAGGACTCAGTGGGTGGAGGGGAATGGGGTTACAACATTCCATACCCTGCTGGACTTATTCTTTCAAGAGCAGCTGCTGCAGCAGCTTCCCACAGATGTGAGGGGATGGGTCTATGACCATAAACCTCAGACCTATGAGGATGCAGCGAGAATGGCAGATGAGTACGTGGCCAGCCGAGTTGCAATGAAGGACCCTGTAGCACCCAAAGGAGCGGGCCATGCGGCCCAGGGTGCTAAGACTACCCCTCTGTGGACACACCAGCCTGCGGAAGCAAACAACACACCCAAGGCTGCAGAGTTCAAGCATGAGAGGCGGTGTTATTCATGCAATAAAATTGGACATCTCAGGCCAGATTTTCCGGACCGGGACTGAAAGGGAAAAGAAGTACAGTATTACAAAAATATAACGTTGCGTCTTCTTCCGTATATAAAATATTGTTATCCCGGATTATCCCGCTCATGCAGATACTGTGATGCGTGTCATCACATTTCTATATGTATTATTTATTAATCAATACTTTTGCTAGGCTTGCTCTTCATTTCATACTGTTTTTATTTTATGTGCATGCGTGTATGTCCCATTGGAACCTTGTTGAAACGCATAGGCGTGTCACAGTATCACATTTCTGCGCATTAAACATTATGATGACCTGTTGAAAATATTTATTTGAACTGATAATCCAGTATACAGCGCTCTCCCCCTCGCACCCACAGGAGAACGGAACGATCTGCAGTAACTAATAGCTTGACTGTGTGCATAATGTATTGATATTTAAAAAAAAAGAATAAAATACGGCAGCTGGACTGTTCCCTCACCATATGCGTTGCCAATCGGTTGGCGCCGAGCCACTGCCACCAGTCCCGTATTCTTGATTATACACATAGTTGACAGGTGACAGCGGGCCTGCTACACCTGTAGTCGAGAGCTGATGAAGCTGGAAATCTTTTTGGTACATGCAAGCTTGCTGGTATCTATACGTGAAATCTTGCTCAGGCTGCAGGTATCCAGGCGGGGACAGATAGCAAGGGTTGCCGGTTACCAGGTTTTCACTGACGGTCAGACCGTTATTGTAAGCCGTGTGGGTGCTGGCGCTGTTCCATTGCAGGCCTGGGACTGACGAATCTTAGTTGGTTTTACCATGACCTTTCGCCTTTTGAAGTCTCCATGACAAAAGATACTGTAAAAATCTGGCGCAACACACCAATACCCTCCTCTAACTCCGGGTGCAGGAGCAATACGAAAAAAACACGGATCGATACATACAGTACCGACACACTTTATTCGAGTGTGGTCGGTACCGCAAGCCGGGAAATCTCCCGGCTTGCTAGTGGCCGCCCCTCGGCGTGCCGCGCGTCATAGACGCGCGGTCACGCGTCATCGGGAGCGTGCGCCCCCTGCACGCGCGTCCAGGGGCTCCCCGAGGGAGCCCTGGTGTCCCGCGATCGCGGGACAGCGGCAGGGGGTTCCGGGGGACCCGGCGGACCCGGCAGCGGTAGGGAGAGCGCCCCGATCGGAGGGCGCTCTTCCGCTGCTTCGGCGCGCGCCCGTCACTCTCGGGCGCGCGCCAGGCTACTGCTGCGGCAGAGAACGGGCAAATGCTCGAATAAACTCTGCCGCAGCAGTAACTTTTTCCTTATTGCACGCTTCCACATTCGAGCATCTGGTGAAAATTTGTAAAAGTCATATTTTTCGATAAAATATTGATCAATTTTACCAACTTATCATCTGCTGCATTAATTGCAGACCATTTAAATAAGCGTATGTTATGTCGGGCTTTTTGCACACGGACTGCGGCGTCCAGGAGAAATCCCCTACAGTTACTGTATGTAAAAAAGACTCAAGTTTTTATTATGAAACGCCTAAATTGATACAGTATTGTAACTTCTTCAGTACAAAGGTCAATTCACAATGGACCACTGTGGGTTTTTTTAAACACCTGCAAGTAGATACATTACTGTAGCACATTATAATTCGTTACAATTCATGAATATCTGCCACCTGGCGGATACGCGAAGAATTGCCCCCAATTAAATCCGAACTATTATAATTAAAAGATCAACCGCGGATCAGCCTGGTGCTGGGTGGTGCGGCTGCAGCATGAATGCGAAATGAATGTGGTGAAGCGTGTGGAATTTAGAAAATGCAACTGCTACGCCCCCGAGAAGTTTTAAAATAAAAGCTGCCGTAGCAGTATCTAATCTGGATCAATTGTGGATTCAGCAGTAACTCTCCCGACCATATAGCAGAAGAAGAGTTACAGAGGCGGCACACTTTATCCTCACCTGGCTAGTGCCGCAAGCCGGGAGGTTTCCCGGCTTGCTCGTTTATTTCCCTCGGCGTGCCGCGCGTCATCGGTGCGCGGTCACGCTTCATCGGAAGTGTGCGCTCATGGCGTGCTTGCCCAGGGCTCCCCGAGGGAGCCCTGGTGTCCCGCGATGTGGGGGATTGCGGTGGGGGGCTCCGGGGGACCCGGCGGACCCGGAGAGGGGAGGGGGAAGCCCTGATCGGAGGACCGATCCTCCGAGGCTCCGGCGCGCGCCCGGGACACCTCGGCGCGCGCCCGGTTTCTGTTGCGGCCGAGACCGGGCAAAGGTAAGAATAAACTCAGCCGCAACAGTATAATAGTGTAAAACAGTTTTATATTTAAAACACACATGAGCAGTGAGCCCATTCATCTCACATGCTCAAAATAGAACACAAATGATATGACCTACGCGCGAGGAGACTGCTACCAGCTACAGTACCTGCACCAGCTGAGCACTGATTTGGACTCTGGACCCAGAGTGGTCATATCGCTTGTGTTCTATTTGGAGCAGGTTCTGAATCCACCATTGATACATATCAGATACTATCTGAATAAACTTGAAATCCATTTCTGCCACGTGAGTGCGCACTCACTAGATTTATCACTTGTTTATTTTTTTGTATTACACATTTGCAGTATGTCTTTTTTCTTCTTTTTACATGCCTGAGTGGAGTTTGCGCTCTGGAGTGTTCTTTGTGACATCTTCCATAGGGTGTTGAGAAACACCCTTCATCCAGCTGCACCACCCTGCATAGTGATATCAATCTGCAATAATTATACTATTGAAATAGGTGGTTTGGTTTTGCGCTTTTTTCTTTTTGCTACTTATTTTGTATGTATAATTTTACCATTCCTTAAGAGGGGGCCATTAATAATTTTGCATGTTCATGAGAGGATACTTTATTAAAATATTAAAATGGGAGAAATCAATAGAGAATGATATCAATGCAAAGTAATTTTAACAAACAGGAAGATAAATTAACAGACTTTTTAATTATGGTCTTTAGAATTGAAAATCCCCTCTAATAATCTCTCTACATTATAAAATTATGTTGTCCCCCCCTCGGTGAGATATATCTAATAGATGACAAAAATTCATAATGCACATAGCCTGGTGGCAGAAATGGAGTGTATGATATGTGTACTGTAGCTATAAATTTTAGACAGAAATGAGACGAAGAAAGAGTGTCAGTTGATATGTGAGGAGAAAGCAAGAATGCTGGAGAAGAGAAAGTCTAAAATAATTAAGGACACAATAAGGTATTAAATAAAAGAGAGGCAGTGGAGAAAGAGAAGGGAGGGAGAGAAAGGAGTGGGGGAAGATAGAGAGAGAAAGTGGAGAAGAGAGAGAAGGTAGGGAAAGAAAAAGTCAAACCTGTCATTATTTTGCAGAGAGCGAGGTTGGCACACCCTAGTATACAGTATAAGAAATGTTTTCCTAAACTTTTGAAAGGACCTTTCTATACTGTACAATTTTTATAAAAGACTCTTTTGTAAAAGAAACGTTGGGTAATAGAAAGAAAAAACAGAACATAAGGCCTCATGCAGTAAGCGACGAATATGTGAAATCGGCAATCTTACCGATTAGTCATGTTATTGGCGATTTTCCCTCTCCGTATGCAGTAAGTGCCGAATCCCTTCAAAATCAAGACGAAAACAAATCCGCACACTCTCACGATGATTTGCCGATCACACACAGGTGTATCGGCGTGCGTGGCGGGGTGCTGTTACGTTCGCCAATCAAAAATCTTGCTGAATCAGGCGAAGCCAGCATGTATTGGATAGCGCGTCATATTTAAAGGCAACGTGTACTGTTAATCTTTCTCTGTGTTGTTGGGAGTGAGAGAGAGAGAGACGCACAGAGCTGGGCGATTTAATATTTGCATATTGACTGAGAGACTTGTTGTGTATTGTGAAAGCTTTGTCCTTTGTTGTTTTGTTTACATATTTGTCTTGTTTTCTATGTGGAAGTGTTTCGTGTGATTGGCTGTACATTTGTTTTCTGTTTTTTGTGAGTGCTGTAAGTATGCCCACAAAGCGTGGGAAGAGTGATGCTGGTGTGAGTGGTAGTGCTACTCGTGCGAGTATGCGTCAGAGTGAACGTACTGTTCAGGGGAGTGATGTTGCTAGGAGTGCGAGTGCTGTTGCTGGGAGTGTGAGTGCTGTTGCTGGGAGTGTGAGTGCTGTTGCTGGGAGTGCGAGTGCTGTTGCTGGGAGTGGGAGTGCTGTTGCTGGGAGTGGGAGTGCTGGTGCTGGGAGTGCGAGTGCTGTTGCTGGGAGTGGGAGTGCTGTTGCTGGGAGTGGGAGTGCTAGTGCTGGGAGTGCGAGTGCTGTTGCTGGGAGTGGGAGTGCTGGTGCTAGGAGTGCGAGTGCTGATGGTGGGAGTGGGAGTGCTGCTGGTGGCTCAGTTGCTGATGGGGTGTCTGGTGGTGGCGTGCTTGCTGGTGGCCAGCTTTTGGAGTCTCTTCCATTGGAACAAGGAGAGTCCAGTCAGCAGCAGCCAAGCTCTGAGCCTAAACCTGCTCGGAAGAAACGTGTGGAGAAGCCACGTAATCCTCGCTTCAATGACCAGGAAAATAGAGCTCTTGTCACTGGGATTCTGGAGCACTATGACAGTCTCTATGGACATTTAGTAGGTAAGTGTACCTTTCCATTTATTCTTCAAATACATGTGATCCTAGGTCATGTGAGTTTTGTTAATATGCAAATATGGGTACAGAATATCTGTCTATGTTAATTATTGTGGAAACACAGCTTTTTATCATGTGTTTCAAGGACAACTAAACACAGGCGTTCAATTTGCGATAACTGCATACAATATTAATGCAAGCTTGCTTACATGTCTAGGTTTAGTAGTGAATGCTCATGTGCTTTACATATTACACCTAAAACAGCATGTTTGCTATCTCTTGGAACAGCTAGCAGTGTAGGAAACTGGTGCTTCTATTATTATGATTTAACGTCATATATTTTGTTTGTATTTCAAGCGCGGACAAGTTCTTCAAGCAAAAATGAAATGTGGGACACAATAATAATTGGTGTCAATGCGTGTGGGAATCGTGTCAGGGACAAGCTGAATTGTCGCAAAAGATTTGACGATATTAGGTCAAAATTGAAAAAGAAAATACAAAACCAACGCGTGCATGCTTCTGGCACTGGAGGTGGACCGCCACCACAACGTCTGATCTTAACTCCATTGGAGGAGCTGCTTCGGGGAAAATTACTTCCCGTCGTTGTGGAGGGTTTGGCCGGTGACCGGGACATCGGAATTTATCCCTCACAATTTCCACCAGGTGAGAAATCTTACTGTTCTAGGCGTGTCGTTTCTTACAGTTATTTAACATTTTTCCACTGCTTTTTATACTGTCTTCACAATATAAGCATACCTACATCTATATATGTATATGTCTGTTTCTCTATATATATATATATATATATATCTCAAAATAGACATATATGTTGTAGTCCTACTAAAAGCAGTAACTAATATACCACGTGCCATTGCGTGGTCATTTACATGTGAATTCCCAAAAAGCATTGCTGCAGTGGAAGCAATTGATGGTGGGCGAAGATGGGGAACAACAGGGTAGCACACATGTGTAACACATGCTAATGAGAAATTATTACTAGCTACTGGTACAGAACATAAATATGTATAATATAAATGTGTATATTATTTATTTTACTCCTACAAACACGACATTACTGCCTATTCTAATCATGCATCGAATATATTGCATGCAACGGCCTACAAACATAACTTGCACTAACAAATGTATAGTTGTTTAGGAAAAGGTCAATTTTTGCTTGATGTCATATACAGACAGCATAATGAGGCACACGTAGCATATGTTATGTCATTGTGTTCATAACTTGCACACTGCAGATGACTATTTAGCTCCTCTACCATTGTGTTAAAGCAGCTGCAATGAATATGTCATCACAGCATATACGTCAACAGAGGGGGTGGGGTTCAGCACACACCCAAATTACAGGGTCATCTTACGGTCAACTTAGTTCACACCATTTTCACCTGTTTGAAGTAATTGAAAGGTCTGCCTGATTAGGGTTTTTGGGGAAGGGAATACCGTTCTTACAACCTGACTAGCAAAACTGAAGGTAATCACACTCATTTGAAAGCTTAACTCTAGGTACTAAATCCCCCAACAAGTCATTAGTTATGAAACCATACGTCACACATTCGTTCACTCATATCTATAGTTCAACTGATATCAACAACACATTATCACACACTGCATGTGTTGTGTTGTTGAGTGACAGCCACATTCAGGTGTGCCACAGCTTCTATTAATGTACCACACATATCCTCTACCAAAAACGAATCTTTTTGCAATATGACCACCTTCATGATAACCATTGTGAATGTTCATCTCATGATAGTTATGTACATTATGATACTGATATGACTACACAACATATGATTTGTATGTACAAATTTAATCAATTTATCCTAACGCATTACTGCAGAAACATAGTATGTTGTATGTTAGGGAACTCAAAAGTTCTAAGTACACAGGCATGTACATTGTTATTACAACTATTTATGTTCACTTTCACACACACATTTTCAGTTAAGGAACTTTTGCTGTTAGTTTCTCATAAATACAGAACATACAATAACTGTTTGTTCAATATTTACACATGTAAATGTACAACTGATGTTATTGTTATATATAGTTGCCCCTGGAGGACATGTGTCACCTGAGACGGAACAAGTGTCTTCACCTGGTTCATGCAGCTCAACACACCTAGAAGGTGAGTGTATGAGGTAGTGCCCATATAATATGTGCACTTCTATATGTTATGTTGTCATGTTCATGATTTGTTTTGCACATGTTCTTTAAATAGGATTACTTAGTGTCAGTGAAAATGAAGTTTAAGACAACATGTATTGTGTTTGTGATGTTAAGTATCATGTAGGAGTTGTGAGTTTAGAGCAACTTTTCATTCATTCTAATTTCATACTGAGTCCAAACATTATTCGTAAGTCAAGGTAGTTTTTAATGTGACGTTATAAAACGTATGGAAACATGTTAGGTGTTACTTATGACACAGTATAATTACATAGTAAAACAGCAGAGATTAACATGCCATTTCATAATGTGTACATTTATTTTTAGAACATGATGATGAAGATGATGATGATGATGCCGCCATAGACACAGAAATGCAATCAAGTGACCATGAAGAGGTTCCCATTGAAACAGTTACACAGCCAAATCGTCCATCAAGTAACACATACGATGCAATAGTAGCTTCTGAGGGAAAAATTGTTGAAGCTGAAAATCGTCGCCATTCAGATCTGATGACAGTGCACGAAAGGATGATATCACTGCAGGAAGAAACGATATCACAATTGTCACATCTCCACAGAGTCTTCATTGAAGTGCCTAAACAATTGCAAAAAATAAACACGTCATTAGAAGCATTAGTTGTTCAGCAAACCCAAGCTAATTACTTGAGAATGACTACAGTACCAAATTTCAACTTTAACACATCACAGGAAGGATCTTTACATGGTGGTCATTTTTCACCCCATGCATCTGATGTTCATTCCCCAGGTCGGGATGTTACCGGTAAAATAGAAGAAAGTTCTGTGCATGTTCCTGACAACATCCTACCGCTGCCATCTGTAGAAATTCTGGAGCTGACACCTACAAAGGAGGCGGCAAAAACAAAAAAGCACAAGCAGTTACTACTGACCAGTTTTTGGACACAAACAAAAAAAAACAAACATGAAACGGACCAACCATCAGTTGTGCACTGTGTACCAACTTGCTCACATGTGTCAGTGGGCACAAGCCCTTTCCGTGATCAGTCACTGCCCACAAGCCCTTTCCGTGATCAGTCACTGCCCACAAGCCCTTTCTGTGATCAGTCACTGCCCACAAGCCCTGCCCGTGAACAGTCACTGGCCACAAGCCCTGCCCATGAACAGTCACTGGCCACAAGCCCTGCCCGTGATCAGTCACTGGCCACAAGCCCTGCTCGTGAACAGTCACTGGCCACAAGCCCTGCCCATGAACAGTCACTGGCCACAAGCCCTGCCCATGAACAGTCACTGGCCACAAGCCCTGCCCGTGAAGTGCCACAGGCCACTCAAAGTGGCTCTGTTGTGACTCAAGTTGTAGCCAAACGGAAAAGAAAAATCCAAGAGACAACAAGCAGGCCTGTGACTCGCTCTCAAAAGGAAAAAAAATAATAAATTTTATAATTAAGTAAATATGTCTTTGGCCTTGTTTTGTTGACTTCAGATTATCAAATGAATATTTTATGTATGCTGAAGACCTGTTGTTTCCAAACATTCAAGTATGTCATTGTACACGTGAAGTTTTGGAAATGTTAACAGTCCTAATGAATGGTGTTATGAATATTTATGTATTAATCATCTGCTCAGTAATGGTCCACCAGGACCCAGTTGCTATGTTTAGAGAAGCTGCCATTTACTTACCTGCAAAACATTGTATTTGGGTGTGTTACTTGATGTAATCATTGCATGTAAATATTATTCACATGCAATTAAAAACACACATCTATTTAACTGCTAACATCTTTCTTGTCCGTGTACAGCAGGATTAAGTGTTAAATATTACTTACCTTCACCTTGCTTGAACATTCTAATGTTGTCCTTTAATCATTTATGAGTTCTGTTTTCAATAACATATCTGTGAATGTTTAGTAATATATATGTAGTATGTATGGATATATGTACACACACACACACAGAGTGTGTGTATATATATATATATATATATATATATATATATATATATATATATATATATATATATATATATATATATATATATATATTATTTGTACTATCTAAACTGGTATACATGTATTTTCACAAAACATACACTTAATGCTTCCTTGTGAAAACACAGTATTGTAATAATACAGGCCTACAGTTTGTGAAATATACTTACTGTGAGCCTATAACAGTATGAGCCTTAAACAATTATTAATCACTTAATTCACTCATGTTTATCACCATTTAAATAGGTTTCATACAAGGCCTACTTACTGCCATCAATATGATCTGTGTAGAACTGGATTACATAGATATATTATTGGTTGTAACACTACAGGCCTTCTCAATTAAAAAAAGGCGTTGTTTGATGGTAAATCACAATTGCTCACAAGCCAATGTCAAAGGCCATACAACATTGTAAGCCTCTATTATTTAAACCTTTAAATAAATCACACCAATATTAAAATCCCTCTTTACATATAAGCCATTAAATATTGTAATATACACACACATTAAAAGTTTGGTTTTACACACATATACATATGTATATTGTAATATATATATATATATAATATAATATATATTTATATGTATATTATATATTTATGAGACAGATATATATATATATATATATATATATATATACATATACACACTTACTTAAACTCTGATGCAGTCAGGGAGTTAACCAGACTGAAAAATAGACACTGAAATGTATGAACAAAAAAAAAGATTAAAACATTTGCAGGTGTGTGTGTATTTCATTATATGGCTGTGTAAGCACTATTTTCATAAAGCGTACAATGTTTCTTTCCTCAACCCACAGTGTTTTTTAATTAAAATTGTACAGTTGTTTTGAGAAAGTAGATAAAAGTAGCTTAATGTGGCATTCACACTGAAATGCCTATCAGAAACCACAAATGTGAACCAATTATTTGTACAACTCCAATTGGTGCTTGAAAACAGGAGTAAAAGAAGAAACATTTTGTGACCTTGAATGGAAAGACACTAAATAGATAACATTCTACTAGTTTGAGCATTGTGAGCAGACAACATTGAAGTACAGTCAGATTTTCTGTTAAGCTGCAATGGCTAACGATATGATTCAAAACAGCCATCCACACAAAGGCTATAAAATGATGATAGCGGAGGCGATCGTCTCAACTGCGGAACAGAAAGCCAACGTGGGCCAAATCTATGATTTGATTAGAACAAAGTACCCTTATTACCAAGAACCTGGGCGGACGCGAAATTTTAAATCCTCTGTAAGATTCACTTTATCAACTAATGAATGTTTTGAACGTGTGTAGGATAAGCTACAAGAAAGGTATGGTTTTTGGCAGATTGCTAAGGAAAATAAAATCACCGTGGAACACGGCACATATATACTGCTAAATAGCATATTTATTCCAAATAACAATAGCAATGGATCCGCTACTACTGTTCCGTGTGAATCGATACCTGCTGCAATATCTGCACCCTCCATTCCTGAAACACACATTCTACAAGAACATAACTACTATGATTTTTTACCAAGCCTTTCTGCTGCAAACGCATTCGAATGGGTAACCGAAGAAATGAACCTACCTCCGGACCAATTGTTTGAAGAAGGCAGTGGCGATTCCTATGAGCGCCTCATGGAGGAGATGTGTGTCATACAGGATTCAGCGTTTGGGTCAACCATGGATGCAAATGCATTGGTTTTCTGGAGCGACCAGTTGCAGGCAGACGAAGTGTTACTTCTACAAGAATGGTAAATATAACAATCGTTATGCCTTGCCTCAGCGTTAAAAGTTTTTTTTTTTTTGTAACCACCATTTTTACTTTAAATGCGTGGATACAGCGTAACATTGCAGACTGCATAACATGTAGCGATCACAAACACATTGTTTCCTATTACAATATAGTAGACCCAGAAAGATTAGTACACATTGCTCACGGAATAAATATACGTAGTTTCCCATCCCTTTAAACATATTAGCAACATGTTACCATAACTGTAACACACACCTGTTTTTTTATCATGCAACATCTTAAAAAAAAACCCGGTCGACCACGTATGACGTGGGACCCTTGTCATGTGCCAAGGCGTCCTTAAAATGGATTACGGATGTAAGTCCCGCCCCAAGCGACGTGTGCGCGTCAAAGTTGTTTTGTTATAGTTACGGTAACTGCACTGTGTCATGCGTGCGCGTCTGTGTTTGTGGGCGTGCACTGGGCGTTAGCCGAATGTTAATTCAGTGGGAGGAGTGTTTGCGTGCGCTTCACGCTGGCTTAACATGACGTCACACGTATTGCATTTGCGCATTGTGTTTTCGGCCGTGCTTTCTGTCCACACACGTCTGTTTAAAAAGAATACAGATGTAGTCGTTTAGAACGAATGTAGTTTCTCCTTCATTGTATTAGAAAGAAATATTTTATGGTTAATGGTATTTACAACATGTATTGAACGCACCACGTACGCATTGTTTTGCGCATGCGCTAACACTTAGTCGACCCAAGCGTGAAGTGCGTGCGCACAGTAAGATGTGCGCGCACATTTTTAAGTATACACCCAACGTTAACTTCATATACATAGTTATGCGTGCTACTAATTTTACAAACGAATACATAATGATGTTTAGTTGTACTTCTAACATATAACTGAGTGACGTGTGTATGTACACAATCATATAGAGATGTGTAACGCGTTGTCACGGATAATTATATAGTAAGGTGCCATCTTTGATCATCATGTGTTTGCTGTATTTCAGAGATGTCGGGCAAGATACAATCGGATCAATGTATGATTTCAGAAGAGTCTACCTTTATATGAGATGATTGTGAGGAGGAGCCACCGACTACTATACTACATATGGAACTAATTTTATATTGCTTGCAGCGCTTATTAACAAACAATTAAAATTGTGATACCCTTATGCCTATATTGCATAAGCACTTAATTAACATAATGATGTTGCAAAAGAGTGCAGCTAGAATTTTTCTTGCATGTTCTTTAATTACTACTAACATTTTATGGCATGGTGTGTTTTATATATAACAACCATTCCCACTCTGCTAACACATTTGTGTATTCTATTGTGTAATGGAACGTATGACTGTCGAAACTATGTAATAATAATAATAATAGCATGTTCTTGTATAGCGCTACTAGTTGTACGCAGCGCTTTACAGAGACATTTTGCAGGCTGAGGTCCCTGCCCCGTGGAGCTTACAATCTATTTTTTGGCGCCTGAGGCAAAGGGAGATAAAGTGATTTGCCCAAGGTCACAAGGAGCCGACATCGGGAATTGAACCAGTCTCCCCTGCTTCAAACTCTCTGTGCCAGTCTGTGTCTTTACTCACTGACCCACTCCTTCTCCCAATGTAAAGGACACTTACAACCAACTAGCCATTTATAGTTAAAAATTTCTTGTTACATGGGTATGTTGATGAAATGGTTTGGGACTGTAGCAAAGAATGTTATTGGCAAGATGTTGTGGTCCCCTACAATGCATGATGTTATGAATATTACATCAACATCATGTAATGAAGTACATTTATGTGTATATTTCATGTAATAAACTAAGTATAGTTTACTGTGTTCATTAAACTTTCTAAACATAAATAGTACAGTCAATATGATGATATAACCTACCATAATAAAGCTGCTGTTATCATTTGTCGGTGTTATACATGGATCATAAACAAATTGATACAGACACAAACAGTTGTCTTAAAAAGTGTGCCTATGCTAATGTGCATGTGATTGACGTTTATATTTTGAGAATACTTGTTAATTATCATCATGATAATGATGAAGTGACGTCAATGACATTCCAAATATATTAAGAACATTGTGATTGTGGGTAATTATTAATGCAAAATTACAGTAAGATTGTTGACACAATTGTGGTTTTGATTACAGTTTGACACTTGTTACATGTAGGTCACATCAACACACATGTGTGACTTATACATACACATGTGACAATGTTTAATTAATGTTGACAAATAATGTATAGCATTAATAATCACCTACATTGCTAAATATAAGATGTACAACGCATTGCTGTGATTACAGGCATTCATGCATGGAGTGTTACGATCAGTCAATTGCATCCGTGATTAATGAGCTCCCGTAAGTAAAAAAATATCTACAGTTATCCCCTTCTCTCCAAACACCTCTATATTACATTAATGGAAATTATAAGGGAACATACATTAAATGTGATTAAATGGAAGTAATCATTTTATAATACAATGCACATTAAACCTCATTAGTAGCTAAATGCATGTACATGATACAGAAAGTACATGTATGTAACATTTATCGTTTACCAATATGTTGGATTTTTACTTCAAATAATTATACGAATATTGAGGTAGGCACATCCTATGACAGATGTCAGCAAATATACATACCATGATCAGTCATACTGGAGATATACCTATAATGCAATGGAACAATATATAAATTGCAAACATTGACATGCCATCTTCAGTAGCGTAAGCAACACAGCAAAGTGTGTATTTGGTGTTCAATGTGCAACACCATGTATATTTTATGACATTCAAAATGTAAACCAGCCTGGTGTATACATCATATGGATGTACATGTTACACTGCAACAATAACATTGTATGTAACCATACTGCAAGAATGAATGACTATGGCCATACTATGTGTATTGTGTTTGCATAAGGAACAACACAAAGCTAAAATATTACTGCTTTGTTACAACACTTGTATTCACATACACACAACTAATTTACAATGGAAGAGGGATTATATAACCTGTGCAACAATAACATACCGGTGCCACATCCCTTTGTGCACACAGCAGAGAAAAGAAAGGTGTGCAACCCATATTCATCTGTGTCCTAACAGAAGGTTATATAAAGAAACATTATTGTTAATATAACATAATTAATCTATAAAAGTAGTACTAGGAACATATATGTTTTTACTTACAAGAAAAAAACGAATTTATGAGATTCTGGCGTGTCTGGCCACCACTGGCTGTTTGTTCATTTTCAGCAGCTACATGGGTGGGATGCTCGTCTACCAAAGGCTCAGCTATGTCTGATTGTACATTGTGTCTGAGTGCCACATTGTGCAAAATGCAACAGGCAATAATAATATCAGACACTTTTTGAGGCTTGTATAGAAGAGCCCACCAGTTCTGTCGAGACACCTAAATCTGGTCTTGAGTAGGCCAAATGTCCTCTCTATAACAGATCTTGTAGAGATATGGGCTGCATTGTACCTCTCCTCTGCTTCAGTTTGAGGGTTTAGCACCGGAGTCAAGAGCCACGGCCTAATTCCGTATCCCGAGTCACCTATAATCAATGGAGCACACATAAGCTTACATTAGTGATAAGATTCTACAATGAAAACATTCCTAAAGAAAAATGTGTTTTGTGTTACAACATCCAAATCTGTACTCACCCAGCAGCCAACCATGTTCAAAATGTCCCTCTTCGAACGCATGGAAGACTGAAGAGTTCCTCAGGATAGAGGAATCGTGACTGGAACCAGGGAATTTGGGTACCACATGCATTATCCTCATCGTGGCATCACATACCACCTGTACATTAAGTGAATGGTAGTGCTTACGATTACGGTAAACATGCTCACTCTGACTAGGTGCAATCAAAGCAACATGTGTGCAATCGATTGCACCCAGCACACATGGTATCCCTGCTATATTATAAAAGCCATTCCTGACTTCCAGCCACTCTGTCACCTCTGTAGGAAAATGAATATAATTCCTAGTGCGTCTATTGAGTGCATAGAGAAACTTGGTAAAGGCCCGTGAGAATGTAGATTGCGAGACCCCGCCCACTATGCCCACAGTTGTCTGGAATGACGCGGAAGCAAGATAATGTAATGAGCACAGCATTTTAACAAGCCCAGGGACTGCACGACCTCTGGCTGTCAAAAAATCTAAATCTCCCCTTATCTCCTCATAAAGAGATAAGATTGCTGCTGAACTCAAACGATAGCGACTGACTATCTCCTCCTCACTCATCCCATCTAACAGGGTTCTCTCCCTGTACACACGCGGACGAGGCACAACTTGTCTCCTCTGTCTTCTCCTCTGATCTCCTGTCCCTCTACCTGTCCCTCGGCCTGTCCCTCTCCCTGTCCCTGTCGTATCCGCGTGCCTGTCCCTGTCACTGTCCCTGGCTCTGTCCCTCCCTTGCCCTATGTCATTCTCTTCATCAGCAAGCATGTCATGAAAAAGAATGTTCCTCTGTCTCCTAAACAATCGCAACATTTTGAAATGAGTAGCTGTGAATGAGCAGGTAATGGGCGTCCTTTAAATAGGTATGTGATGATGTCAGGTGACATAGTAAAAAGCAAGGTGTTACATTAACATATTAAAGTACTTTGCTCACAAGCTGTGTCCATTTGAACAAAGAATTATTTGTTCTGTGTATTCAGCAGGCAATCATGATATTTGCCAATGATGTAACGTGAAGCTTTGTACAAACATTGTTTGAAAATTATTAGTGTAATGTGCAATGCATGTAACACTTCTGAACGCAACAGTCAGTCATGTAAATAGACAATAAGCCTGAGATCGACGTGTAAAATGTTTGCTGCAACATGTGTAATTAGCCATGTTATTGTCACATGTTCACAACAATGAATTCTCGTGTGCATATGCATACATTTCTGTAATGAGGATAGTTGCTATAGAATCAGTTTGAAAGGTGTCACAATGATTAATTACATGTGTGTATAAGTTAGGTTGAAGTGCTTGTAATGTAACGTTTACAATGTGAACATGCAATGTGATTGAGTGTCCAATAAGTGACGTCATGAAAAAAGGGAGGACCCAAAGTACAGGTAAACATGAGAAGAAAGATGTACATGAAAGTTTAAAGATGCGTTACACATTACAAGCATTGTGTAATGTAAAGGAACATGAATATACGGTGTATGTGTTAGATGAGTGACATATGTAACATCATATAAAGAATTGTCGCTCAGTTCAGTAAAATGTGTGATATGATGTGAGGTTCTCCTTTAAGAGTTGAGTATAGGATTTTCCCTTGACACATCATCACATGATGAGTAATGTGACACGCAAATGATGAAAACATCTAAAAGTACAATGTTTATCAAATAATACACGTCAGGTGTGACACAATGCAGTGAATGCCCCCCACACTGTAATGCTAATCACATTTGTATTGTGAGCAATGGAACGTAAACAGTACTATAATGTTATACGTCCCCGCTCCATTGACTCCATTGATGTGCAGATGATTTTTTTTTTCTAAGTGCCGTACCGGCAGCCTTAGCGATCGTTCTCCCCTCCAACTTGTCAACTTTAGTTGGCGGGAGAAATTGGCCATAACATCTCAATTTCTTAGTGCCGATCAGCCCCGATAAGCTGATTTTGCTACTTGAATACAGCCGATTTAAAAAAGTGGCGATAAGTGCCGAAAACAGGCTTATCGACAGCAGACTGGCCATAACACAATTATCGGCTACGAAACCTGCCGAAATCAAGCACATATCGGCGCTTACTGAATCTCAAACCCAATTCTGCCTATAAAATGGCGAAAAAACCCTTATCAACGCTTACTGCATAGAGCCAATAGAGTCCAGAATTGGTGCAACAGAAGAAATCCAGAGATATAGCAAATCTCATAACATAAAGGACATCGGATTCCTAGTTTGAAACTTGTATATAACTCCTTCAGAGCACTTGACAATGTTGTCATCCTAATAAGAGTTCAAAAGCACGTGACTGCCAATTTGGCTTAAATCTTAGAGTGGGATTTATTGGGTAATGGGGGGACACAAAATCAAAGGCTAGGGATCCCCTTTTCCCCAACCACACTCAGATAAAGTCACAGAACAATATGGGTAATGCAATAAGTATAATATCAAAGTCCACTCACTGTTGATATACAGGTATAAGGAGCAGGGAATCCATGTAGGCGTGCATCCATCTTGATTGAAGATCAGGAAAGAAACCCTCTAGAGAGGAAAGTGGAGCACAACCCAGAGACAAAACAGTAGGAACCAGCAAACCATAGGTTAAAAAACTCCTTTAATGGTCCAAAAGGGGGGGAGACACCATAGAAAAATACACCAACCACCCACTCTGACGAGTATACTCTTTGACAAAGGGCTTTGCCCGAAACGCGTCAGAGTGGGTGGTTAGTGTATTTTTCTATGGTGTCCCCCCCCTTTTGGACCATTAAAGGAGTTTTTTAACCTATGGTTTGCTAGTTCCTGCTGTTTTGTCTCTGGGTTGTGCTCCACTTTCCTCTCTAGGGGTTTCTTTCCTAACGTTGGGTAATACAAGAAATTTGTTGTTTATGATGCAGACTTGTCAACTCATAATTTTTTTGTGATTCTTACTGATTTTGAGTCAGTCACACTGAATTTTAGTACCCGTAGAGGCATAGTGCAAGGGAGACTCACTGATAACATTTATTTTATTAAAAGCCATACAGTATTTTGGTCCTGAATCCCTAAATCTGACTCCTTTGTGTCTTTGAAGGTTGACATCCATATGTACTGTATATTTGGCTTGAAGTTGATTTGGGGGCATTTCTGCACCTTTAAACGTTGCTGGAAGAAACATTTGGAATATGCATTTCCTAACATTTATATGTGCTTGCATTTTTTTAAACTTTTTTTAGCTTAATTTCTTTACCGTCAACATGGCTTTTTTTTTGTTTCCACAGACTAAAGCTGGTATTGCACAATTGTATCATGAAGGTTCAGAGAATGCTTGTGATATACGTCTCAAACTTAGCAAAGAAGCACTGACAATACAAAAGCAAGACGTTGTCTGTACCACTGAAAGTAACCACAGTGAAAATGTAAGTGATCCATTAGATAATAAGGAACAACTTTGCAAATGTACATTGCTTTCAATTTTCTTGATTTTATTTTCCAAGTTTGCCAACACTTTTTCTATATCGCTAGAATCTTCATATATTTAAGTTTTCATGTTTGTGCTTTACGTTTGAATCATTTTATTGTAATTATTTTATTAAGCAAAAATAAACAAAAATAAACTTGAATTATACAGTGCATAAATAAAAAAACAAATGAATGAACAGTAAAATCTAGACACCAGTAAAATAAGACAAACAAAACATCTAAAAGTCTAAAGAAAAGGCTGTCTTTAAATAAATGCTACTGTTGCCCTGTATATACTAAATAATTAACAAAGGTCCTGGTGGGCACTGAAATGGTGATGCACTTTATTTAAGAAATTTACATTTTTCCAAGACCCTGTGAGTGCCAACTGAATTATTTCCTTGTATCTACCTCACAATAGAGCACCCCAGCAAGTATACCAATTACCAGGAGAGGGAGCCTACGGTGTTTTAGTTATTAGGGTAAATTACCTTTTTGGATTCACATTTCAAATCGTAACATTGGAGACATAGGGCATCATGCAGTAAGCAGCGGAAAAATGCATTAGCCAGTTTAGCAATTAGCCATGTTTTTGGCGTGTTAAACTCGCTGTATGCTGTAAGGGGCGAATCCCTGGCGAATGAATGCGCCACCACCATTTGATAAAATTGCTAGTAACCGGTGGCGAGACGGCTGCCTGGCGAGAAACTGCAGAGAAGCTGTCCCCTGCGGAGCAAACATCAGCACATTAAAAATTATTGTTAAAACCATTTTTATTCATAGTGTACATGTGCAGGGGGTCTCCGGAGCTGAACCGCATTGGTTTCAGGTCCGGCGACCCCCTGCTTCCCGAGATACAGGCCCCTTTATGAGGTGCCGGTATCTCTCTGCATTTTAAGGTCCCGATCACGTGACCGCAGAATGTAAACAAAGCAGAGTGATACCGGCCCCCCATGGTACGGCAGCCAATCAGAGCGTGGGAACTCCATCCCAACTCTGATTGGCTCTAGCAGACCATGTGACAGAGGCTTGGGGAAGAACGGATATGACGTCATTGAAAGCCTGTCACATGGTACTAGAACCAATCAGAGTAGGGATAGACTTCCCACGCTCTGATTGGCTACCGTACCATGTGAGGGCGGCCATGTTTCTTTTAATGACGTCATCTTAAAGGCAATTGAAGCAAAGCCATTCTGATTGGCTGTGCTTTCATTGCCTTTAAGTGACGTGATCATTTTTTTTCCATCGGCCAAAACACATGGTTTTCATGGCCCAATCAGGCCCATGGGAACCATGACGAAAATGTGACGTCATAGGCCTTTAAAAGCCTATGTCGTCTCATTTTGAAGCCAGACGCCGAGTAGGAAGGACCTCCGGAGAAGAAAGAAGACCAGGGCGTGGCAGCAGATGGGAAGAAGACCCCGGAAGAAGATAGAAGAATACAGATGAAGATGGATTACAAGTAGAAGACCCCTGGATTGTCGTGTTTTATTATTTTAATGTTTATTATGTTCTGGTTTATTATTTTATGGGTTCCTGTTCGTGGATTGGTTCGTGAGTAAGCTGACTAATGGGAGTCGGTGAGTGGGTCAAGTAATTGTAAGTTAACTAAAGAAATGTATTTAATGTAACTATGTTTTTTTTTTGCTTTTTTCATGTGTTTATTTTTTTATTGTACATCATTTCTTGCCACTGTATGTATGTATGTCTAGAGAGATATATACATACAGTGTAAGAAATGATAGGGTTGTAAAAGCTTTCTTTGCACTATTGTAAATGATTTTGGCTATGCTGCTATGCATAGATATGTGTTAAATGTATTTTATAATTAGATAGATGTAATTTTTAGGCTTCTATGCTGTACTGTAGGTAATGGTGAGGCTTGCTTTAGTATATTGTAATTGTTGGTGTCCTATTTTGTATGATGGTAACTTGTTCTCTGAAACGGTTTGTAACAGGGGAGTAATCCCTGTTCAAGTAATGTGCCTTTAATCTAGCAGTGTGGGGGGTTGACTTCTGGTAGTCAATTAATAAACACCACCTGCCTGATCTAGTTTGCTTACAAAAGCCTGTCTGTTGAGACAGGAAGGGACTCCTTAGCTCACTTGTGAGCTGACCTTTGGAGACACCACATGTCTTGAGCTCTGCCAGAAGACACAGCAGAGCTGATTTCAAGACACAGGGAAAACTACTAAACCTGAAGCTGACACACCCTGAGTGAAGGGAGCTGAACCAGGAACTGAGAAGATTTTCCCTCCAAGAAACAAATAAGACTTTCATAATTAATTAATTAATTAATTATATCTGCTTATTTCATGCTATATGTTTGGGGCTGGGAGAAATGCTTAACTAACGGAGATGTGAATTAATTGCATAGGATTTCACTAGAAATACTCCCAAGTGAATAGAAGCTTTGTCCCCCCCCCCCCCCTGTGTTTGGATGATTTCCTGATGAAAAGAAAAAGGCACAATAAAGCCTATTATAATTTCACCTTATAAAGTCTCCAATTGTTTACCTCTGTGAACGTACGTCTACACAGTTGCTATAGTTAATTGTGTAATTGGTATGGATGGTATTTTACTAGTTTTAGGATGTAATTCATGTATGTTAATTGATTGATGGTGACTTTATTGGAGTACATTGTATATATATATTATACTTCTTTTGATGTAATGCTATTTTATTTGAAATATTGTATTGTTAACATTGATTTGCAGCGTCTACATGTAGCTTACATTTTATGCAGCATGTATACAATGTAAATGCAATGTTTTAAGTGGCATTTGAGACTTTGGATTGGCATTTGATGCTATAGATTGGATGATTACATTTTATTTGTTTAGGAAATTGCATTTTATTTCATTGAGGATGTTATGGATAAGTGGTATTGCCATTTTGAGGATGGCTTAACACCATATTTACCTTTGAGGTTAGTACCCGATAAGGTGATGAAGGGGTTCATTGATATGTGAATGTCATTGCAATGTATTGGCTATGTATTATTTTGGCTAAGGACCACAAGGATGATGCTGGCGACGGGGCCTTCTTATTGATGAGGTTAGTAGAATTTTCTTTATTTTACTATGGTATTTAATGTGTTTAATAATGGCCAAATAATGTATTATCCCTATGTGGATAATAGTTATTTGGCACATTATTGTACTGTATGTGTTGGGGTGGGGGGAGGGGGTATTGGCCCCAAGGGTATGTGGGTAGGCCTCCCTTGTGGGTAGTGGGTGAGGGTGGTTAGGCCTCAGGGGGTGGAGGGGTAGTGGGGTAGGGTATGTGGGTGATGGTGGGTTAACCCTTTAATGACTGTAGCGGTTAATAACCGCTATGGTGATTAAGGGGTTAGGGGACATTGCATTGGATGTTTTTATTCTTGTGTCTGTTTTGCAGAAGCGGATGGGGCATGGGCAGGATGAAGATGAGGATGGCCTTCATCGTGGTAGCCGGGCATGGGTGAGTGCTACATGTATTTAATGTATTTATTGTTCTGTATGTATTTTAAATGGACACATGCACTATTATCCATTTGTGGATAATAGTCATTGTGCCCATTACTATACTGTATCTTAGGGGGGTATAGGTGTTGTTGGTGTAATATATATATATATATATATATATGTATATATATTTCTTTAGTTAGTGTGGGGCTGTTGTGTGTGTTTTCTTTTTATTGTGGATAGCGTGGTGGGTGAAGGGGGTATTAGCCCCAGCGGTGGTTTGTTTAGGGCTTGCGGGTGGGTAGCGGGAGGCCTTAACCCCTTCATGACCGTAGCAGTATTAACTGCTATGGTCGTGAAGGGGTTAAGAGCCCCCGCAACCCCCCGCAAGCCCTAAACAAACAACAAGGGCCAAATACCCCCTTCACCCACCCCCGCTACCCACAATAAACCTGGCACGGCTGTTTAACCTGGCACGGCCTTTAAATGCATTTTTCCTGCCTCGGATGCATGCCGGGGGCTCCGGTGCTGGTATTAATGGTATCAGCTCCGGAGACCACTGGCATCAATCCCAGCCTGGAAAAAGGACAGAACATTTTCTAAGTGCCGATCCACCACTCATCAGCAGCCTCTCACCATCACCTTGCCAACTTTTTCTTGCGTGGCTGATTCGCCAGAAAAACACCATTCTAGAGTGGCGAATAGCTCCGCTTAGCTACTCGCCACTACTAGAATACAGCGTTGCGGAAAATGTTTCAATTTTAGGCGGAAAGTGCCTTCTCGCCTCGCCATCGGCGGGAAAAAAAAAACCGCCAGCCAAACTGCCGTTTTTTTGGATTCTCGCCACTTTCTCGCCCCTTACTGAATAGGGGTAGCCATTTTTGGTGGGGAATTGCCTTTCCGTTGCTTACTGCATGAACCCCATAGTGTCAGACGCTTTAAAGCCTGTCACTTTGTCCAGTTACGTAACACTAAGATTGTGCTCACTCCTATCCATCCCTCCCTGTTTTTTAGTGCAGACACTGAGAATGACTGAACAAGTCTGCACACCTGGGAGAGAGTTATTGGTGCTCCAAGCACCTTGGTAATTACTGACTTTATAAGAAACTTTGAACTGTGATTTGTAGACACTGTATCAGACGTTTGTTTAGCCTGTTACGCTGTCCAGTCGCATACAACCCACGGAGTTCTTTTTAATTGTATGGAACTTACAGTAGGACAGGAACGGATCACATTGGATATATAGATCAGTTACGGATACACACCCGCATTGTATATAAGATCCACCTGTATATATAACTATGGGGCTAACATCAGGACCACACACTTGCTTGCAGGCATAAGATATTGTCATTATAGACATTTTACCAAATTGACAATCTATCCTGATTTATGGTCCTGTATGTAATCATCGTTTGCGTAGTCATTGCATTTGTTTCATGGCTCAAAGAGCAGCATAGCTTATTACAATCATATAGCAATTCCTCCTTAGGATCCTACATACTAACCATTTAGTCCTATTGACTATACCTGATCCCAGTGTGATCACCAACGCCCACTGTTATACATTTAGTGGGGTTGCTTAACCAGGAATATATTCACCGTAATTATTTAAATTCGCTTATTTGTCATAGTTATGCATTCCCTCTAGGCATACCTTATTATTGACTTTATTTTATCTGATTTCTTAATAAAAGTTATTTTAATGTATTCACCATTGCAATTAGAACTGTTTAGTTAGGTGTCTTTTTTCTTGTGTTCAATTATCCCAGCCATTGTGAGTGCTCTCATTATAGGGTTTCTTTTCTCTTTGTTCGACTATACTAAATAATGTCAATGAATATTGTATTTTATTATTATTATTATTATTATTTATCATTTATTTAATGTGAAAATTGATTTCATCGTTTAATTTAAACATTCATCTTAATAAAGTTATCCAAGGAAGATTATAAAAGACAGTTGTAAGAGAAACGGAATGTGAACATAATATAAATGCAAAGATGTGTTTGTTTTCATTTGTGTTTTAAATTTGGACATTACTAGTACCACACCGGCATTCATCTTAATATATTGTAGGATTTAAGCCAACTTTTTTTAGTTGTTTTGTTGCAAGAATGAAAGATTGTGTTGGTATCCTTTGCTACTGTATCTGGAAATATTTATAGAACAATGTTTAAGAGCAAACCCATTTAAACAATGTGTTTCTAAAAGGCATTGTGGTCTGAAACGTAAGTCACTCTGGAGTTTTGGTGATTGCCTGATGATCTATTGAGATTAAATAATCCTGTTTCTATTGAGTGTGCTGCAGACTTCATGTTTTTTGTGTATCTATTAGACTGGTGGGTGTTCCCTGTCTGTCAGCAAGCACCTGGATTTCTAATAAGTATATAGTATATTATTCATTCTTTTTGGTCTGTGGCTCTTTGTTTGTGTGCACCCAGCATAATTTTTATGTATATATATATATATATATATATATATATATATATATATATATATATATATATATAGCCTGGCCTTCGGCAGCTATTGCTAATTCTGGGCCTTTCCTCTGTCAGTCCTGTTAGAACAGGCAGTGGAAAGGTTAATTCCTTCAGTTGGCCTGTTTGTGAGTTTCAGCTCTGAAGTATTGTAGCAATATTCAGAGGCGGGCCTAAGCAACCTTTGAGCATGTTAATCCAAAGGGTGGATATGGGTTGGAACACCCCTTGATGTGTGTGTGAGCCAATCGGTATCCAGCTTTGAGTTGTAATGATTCAAAGTTAGAGACACTCCCTGAGGATATTCAAATTGAGACATGTCTTCAAAAATATAGTATGTCAGTTAGTAGGAGTAGGAGAGAAGAGATTGAAGAGAGGGGACAGAGAATCGTTCTCCCCCTCTTGCCCCACCTGGGTAAGGAGGGGGGGAAGTTAAGCTGCCATGAGCAGAAATGCAGAGAGCAAGATCAGGCCTATGATGTTCTGCTGTATGCTGTGTATGCTGCTTTGAATAAAGAACCACAGAAAGAAGCTGTGTGTGTGTATCACTGTTCCTGGTGTGAGGAGAATAGCGTGTTAGTGGGGGTCTCTCCTCTGGAGACCCCAGGGGATCCCTACTGGCTGGAGGCACTGCACCACCCAGAGAGAGCAAGGTAACCTGTCCCACACCTCCTGTCCCTGTCCTGGTTCTCCCCACAACACCGCGGAGCCCTCAGCCCTCCTGTTTACCAGCAGGTCACAGCACCCAGACCACTCAGAGTGACCAGAAGGAGTGTACCCCCCAATCTCATGTTGGGTGGGGTACCATAGAAGGGTTACATATATATATATATATATATATATATATATATATATATATATAACTAGAAAAAGAATTTGAAGTAGCGCCGTTAAATAACCCAATTAATAATATAAATATTAACAAGAGAAACAGTAGCTACAATGGGTATGCTTAGAGGGGCGGCTAAAGTGGGCTAGTACACTATGATAATACCTTAAAAAATACAATGTAAATGCAATCTCCTGACAATTAACCCTAAAGAGTATATATAAAACTAAAAAATATATTTATTAAGTAAAAAATAGAAAAAATTGCCAAAAAATAAAAAGATGTAATTAAAAACCTTCAATACATAAAGTCCTGTTCCAGTGGTAATGTCTTTGGTTTCTTGCAGCCTGTTTCAAAGGGATCACCAGTCCCTAATGATATCTAGTAAAAAGGAAAGAGAAAGAAACAGGCGCACACCTAGTGCATTACCACAATAAAAATGTATTAAATGAACATAAAATCTTACAAATGCCCACTCAAAAAGATACAGCAAATATAGGCGTGTATGAGATAGGCTCTCATGTGCCAAACAGCTCAATCACCAGCATGCGTCCGCAATCAATGGCGTCGTCACGTGAGTCTCCTCCGTGGAACCGGAACCGGAAAAGGGGTCCTTCACCTCTGGTGTTCACTAGGAAAGGTCCCTCCAGGAAACAAACGCCTCCAATGTCACTAGTGTGATAGATAATAGTCCTGGAGAGCCGGGAGAGCCGCACACGGGAGCCAAAATTCTACAGTCACACAGTAGCAGTGTTCGTGGGCAAATGGCGGCCGGAGTCTAGCCACGCCCTACGCATTTCGTCATCAAATGACGACTTCTTCAGGGGATGCCCTCTAAGCACCAGTCCTTAGTATTTATAGGGAGGTATTCAAACAATTAGCCAATAAAGTATTTAAAACAGTCAATTAGTTGATTGCCTATATATACCACTTGAATGGAGCAATTATATAGTACATACAAATATAAAAACACGAATAGCACATATTATGAGGACCCCATTGAATATAAAGGAGTAGTTTGTGCAGTGTCAATGTGACAACAATTGTTTAGTTCCAAACAGACTGATGTTGTCAAACATAACAATATAAGTATATAAATAATATATATTAAATAAATAAATAAGTGGACGATCTAAAGACAGCAATAATAAACATAATTTTGATTAGAATGTTGGGAATTATTTCAAGACAGACAAAAAAAAAAAAAGGAAGAATAAACAGATCAAATCTATAGAATATGTTGAGTAGATGACTCATTGAATAGTAATGTGCATATCAATATGTATTGACATTGCTTAAATGTTTATTAATCAGACAAAGATACCAGTGATAAATGACCTACTATGACTAGATAGCCATAATTAATATACATAGTTCCCAATAGACAACAGTTATTAGTTAGTCCAAATTACAAACCACTGATGACCTAGTTTTAACTATTAATTAGTGACATCATATATAATAAACCATAATTGTCACCAGGATAGTTACTGCACCGACACACTTTATTCGAGCAAATACCCAGTTTGTACCTGGCAGATACCTGGAATGCGCCGCTCCTCACCTCTGACAAGCCCCGTTGCGTTTGCCTTCCCAGCCTGGGTTCATGCCTGGCTGACGGGCGGCTGATCTGTTAAATGATAATGATTAGGATTTAATAGGCTGCAATGCTTCGCGTGTCTACCAGATGGCATAAATTCATGAATTGTAATGCAGTATATATATATATACTGTGCAGTATTGCAGCCAGCGGGAATAAAATGCTTCAATCCCTGCATGGAAAATACCTCAATGCACTCGGGCAGAAAACAGTCACAAACCTCAATACACCCGGGTATACCCGAATTCGTGGGACTAGCCGAGCTCGAATAAAGTGTGTCGCCAGTGTACCCAATTTTGGATGGCAGCATGGAGTCAGAGGAGGCAAAGTTAGATGGATCCAAAGCAGCGACAGAGAAAAGGAAGCGAAAGTGACTTGAAGTGTGATTGTAAATGATGTAATGTTTATTTAACCATGTGCATAAAGTGTGTTAACATATATAATATAATTAAATAAATTTGTTATAGTGTCTACGGTATAGTGAATATAATAATTTTATGTGTATATAAATGTATTATATGTGAATATTAGTGATAAGTATGTGAATAGTATGTGTTGTAAATATGAAAGAACGAATAAAAATGTGAATGAAAATATATATATATATATATAAATAACAAAAAATAAAAAAATTAAAAATATATATAAATTAATTTATGTGATTGATAAAAAATAAATAAAATAAAAGTAGAAATAGAATTAAAATACAAATGAAATAATTAAAGTAAAAATAAAAATAAAATAAAAATAAAATTAAATTAGAAATTGACCATTTGTAGAAATGAATCGTACCGAGCATGAAGCTGAACAATATACAAACTGTACCCTCAATAGATGAATTGAATCACAATGACCAGACAAAAGACCATAGCCCAAAGGGAATACTAAGCATTCAACCCAGACCTTTGGAGGACACCCCTAAAAGGGTGTTCAAACTATGGTACTAATGTCAATATGGTCATTGTGTCCTTTGGGATGAGTGGTGTCCAAAATGTACATCCAGTAAGTTTCTCGGGTACATAACTTTTGAAAGCGATCTCCTCCCATATAGGAGGGGGGGATGAACTCAATGCCAATAACAGAAAGGGATTTAGGATCTTTGTTATGACTAGTACAAAAATGACGGGAGAGGCTATGTGTTTGGCATCCATTAATAATGTTTCGCCGATGCTCCAAGAACCGTGTACTGAGAGCCCTAGATGTTCGGCCTATATATTGTGTACCACATTCACATGAAATGAGATACACAACATATTCAGTACCATATTGATGTACCATTTGAGTATGATGTAAATGTATTAGATTTTGTCAAATGTTTGCAAGTAAGACAACGTCCTCTTCCACATCCAAAGTTCCCCACCTTTAGAGCCATATTTTGATTAGTAATTTTTTTGGTTTTGAGTTTGCTTGGAGCCAGCAAAGTTTTAATACTCCTCGCTTTTCTAAATACAGTTGGAGCATATTCAGGTACTAAGTGGCCAATTACAGGATCATTGCGTATTATTTTCCAGTGACAATTTAAAATGTCTCTAATTTGGTGAGCAGACTGGTTAAATTGTGTGATAAATGTTGGTACATTATTTTATTTATAATCCTTTTTTCTATTTACACGCAATGATTCAGATTTGTGTTTTGATTGTTCCAAAAGTATATCTCTTTTTATAAGACTTGCCTCCTGAAATGCTTTATTGACAACAGACATATCATAGTCCTTCTCTAAAAACTTTTTAGATAGATACTTCCCCTGTGATATAAAGTCAGAGTCCTCAGAGCAGTTGCGCCTGATTCTGTAGAACTGACTTTTAGGCACGTTGTTTAGCCACTTTTAATAGTGGTTGCTACCATAGTGTAAATAACTATTGGCTGACACTGATTTGAAGTGTGTTCTTGTCTGAATCTGATTCTCTTTGCCCATATATAGTTCCAAATCCAAGAAGACAATGGTACTAGGGTGAACAGTGTGTGTGAATTTTAGGCCCATCTCGTTAGTATTAAAAGATGACAGAATCTCCTCCAGGACATCCCTATCACCATCCCAAATGAAAATAATATCATCTATGAAACGGCCATAGTAAACCAGACCACCCCTCAGACTAGCATTCTCCCACACATGGGTACTCTCCCACAGTCCCATGTAGAGATTAGCATAGCTGGGGGCAAATCTGGTACCCATAGCCGTTCCACAGATTTGTAAATAATACGTGTCTTCAAATAAAAAAATAATTGTGACTTAAAATGAATTGAATATATGCTAAAAGAAAAGTTTTCTGTGAAGGGTGGAGATTAGTGTCTAATTCAAAAAAGTGATTAATAGCCTGGATACCTTTAGTGTGATCAATACAAGTGTACAGTGACGATACATCACATGTAATCCAGTGAAAGGTATCCTTCCAAATAATATCAGAGGTGGAATCGATGACATGCAACGTGTCCCTAATATGTGGTTGTAAATTTATGACATATGGTTGTAAATAATAGTCAATATATTGGGACAAGTTGGACGTCATCGATCCCACCCCCGATATTATAGGCCTCCCTGGTGGATTAACTTTATCTTTGTGCAATTTTGGCAGGTGATAAAATATAGGTGTCCTAGGGTGTTTGGTGAATAATTTTTTTTCCTCTAAACTAGTGATAATCCCTTTATTAAGTGCTTCCTGGAGGAGATTCTGAAACTCCGACTGATAGCCCATAACTGGGTCCTCATCTAGTACAGTGTAGGATAGAGAATCATGTAGAAGGCGATGGGCTTCGCATACGTAGTCAACACGATCCTGTAAAACAATAGCACCACCCTTGTCTGTCTGGCGGACTATAAGATCAATGTTGTTCTTTATGCTGATCATGGTTGCATTCTCTTCTTTTGTTAAATTATTGTGTTTCAGTTCCACATTATTTTGGCACAACCTTTCAAGATCCCCGAGAACCAGTGTATAAAAAGTGTCGATAAAATTCCCCTTAGATTGGTAGGGGAAGTATATCGACTTTGGGGCAAAAGGTGATGACCTATAAATTGTGTTGCTCTCAGAGTCAGTTCGTAAAGATGGACTGGGATCTACCGATGAGTTTACATCTTCATCATGAATAGTGATATCAGATAGTAAGTTATCAGGTAATAGATTGTCATGTGCTAATCTTTTATTTAGAGGATCTAACAATATGTTAAATTTAGCTGGTATTTGTGTACTGTTGCAGCTGGTGTTAGTCTCAGATTCTACCAAAAAAGAAGTTAGAGAATTAATGCATTCTATTTCTTGAGTGTTGAAATGATATTGTTGGTTCTGTTCCCCTTTTAGTGCAAAATGTCGCATAAGAGTCAGCTTACGGATGTACCGATTCAAATCCACAAATAAGTCAAACCTATTGGGAGTGCTATTGGGAGAAAATGATAAACCTTTGCTAAAAGTGTTAAATGATATGGAGTTAAAGTGTGTGAAGATAGGTTATAAATACCGTAATTGGTGGGTGTAGCCTCCATCAACCTCATTTTCTTCTGTCTTTGCTTCTTTGCTCCTCCTCTGACTCCCCTGAATCTCGTTTCCTTCGGGGTAGTGGTTGGGCTTGCTTCTCCCAAAGTGGGTATTTCTTCTCCTTTTCTCTTTGTTCTAAAAAAGAGGTGGATTTGTGTGATTTATTAGGTGAAATCGTATTACCAGTGTTGTTATTAGGTCCCTTGTGAGACGTTTTAGATCTTGCCCCCTCCCTCACCGCCCCCGCACCCTGCTCTAGGATGTCTAAGTTATCCTCACAATCAACTCTTAACACAGAGTATTGATTGGAGGTAGAGCAGTTTGCAGAAGGAGTATCGGGTACGGGGCAAGATCTGTCACGTTTATCTTTCTTGTCCAACCTTGCCTCTTTTATCAATGTAATGATTTCATTCTTCTCTTTTTCATTAGATATAGGTTTCTTGTAATGTTTATTGCCTCTATTTTCTTCTCTATAACCAGAATAGGATCGACCATATCTGTGATGTTTATTGAAATCCTTATTCCTCTTCCAGTTTCTAGTCATAGTGGGTCATTTATCACTGGTATCTTTGTCTGATTAATAAACATTTAAGCAATGTCAATACGTATTGATATGCACATTACTATTCAATGAGTCATCTACTCAACATATTCAATAGATTTGATCTGTTCATTCTTCCTTTTTTTTTTGTCTGTCTTGAAATAATTCCCAACATTCTAATCAAAATTATGTTTATTATTGCTGTCTTTAGATCGTCCACTTATTTATTTAATACATATTATTTATACTGTATACTTATATTGTTATGTTTGACAACATCAGTCTGTTTGGAACTAAACAATTGTTGTCACATTGACACTGCACAAACTACTCCTTTATATTCAATGGGGTCCTCATAATATGTGCTATTCGTGTTTTTATATTTGTATGTACTATATAATTGCTCCATTCAAGTGGTATATATAGGCAATCAACTAATTGACTGTTTTAAATACTTTATTGGCTAATTGTTTGAATACCTCCCTATAAATACTAAGGACTGGTGCTTAGAGGGCATCCCCTGAAGAAGTCGTCATTTGATGACGAAATGCGTAGGGCGTGGCTAGACTCCGGCCGCCATTTGCCCATGAACACTGCTACTGTGTGACTGTAGAATTTTGACTCCCGTGTGCGGCTCTCCCGGCTCTCCCGGACTATTATCTATCACACTAGTGACATTGGAGGCGCTTGTTTCCTGGAGGGACCTTTCCTAGTGAACACCAGAGGTGAAGGACCCCTTTTCCGGTTCCGGTTCCACGGAGGAGACTCACGTGACGACGCCATTGATTGCGGACGCATGCTGGTGATTGAGCTGTTTGGCACATGAGAGCCTATCTCATACACACCTATATTTGCTGTATCTTTGTGAGTGGGCATTTGTAAGATTTTATGTTCATTTAATACATTTTTATTGTGGTAATGCTCTAGGTGTGCGCCTGTTTTTTTCTCTTTCCTTTTTTATATATATATATAGATATACAAAATCACAAAAAAGAAAGCGCCCGATCCTAGTGCAACATGTCCAAAAGAATATACATTTATTTCCCTAAAAAATCCAACACAATGCTAACTCACAAACAACAGAATAAAAACAGCGTTTTATGAGGTATACTCATGCACCGGACGAGGATACAGCTACTCATCTCACTCAGTGTCTTCACCGCATGGATTTGCAGTGCTCCACTGGGTCTCTGTCCAGCAGGAACTCAGGAAACGACACTGTAGTTCAGATGGTCCTCCGGAAACAAGACTGGTGTGTAACAAGTTCCGGGCACAAATGTGTACCGTGTCTGAGCTGAAAATAGTTGCCTATATCGTTTTGTAAGTCCAAGATGCAAAAGGTAAGTAACCACATCAGCAACGCGACATACATGCGTTGCTGATGTAGTTACTTACCTTTTACCTTACCAGATTGGCTTGGAATTCATTGGTTCCCCGTGGAAGGCAGCATGTTCCTGTTTGCAGCAAGATCTCACTACTGATCCATTTAAAATTGGACTTTTTTCATCAGTTCATGCAATTGTATCCATAATTTAAATTTTTTATTTGTTTTGTTTTTATCATTATCCCTTGTCCTATCCATTGGTGGTATATGCTACTCTATTTAGTTTCATATAGACCAGCAATATTTAGACATACTGTACATTTATATATATTTTTTTTTTTATATTCTTTTTTATAATTAATTTTTTATATTTGATCTTGTTTGTTACATCATCCGTTTGATATCTATTATATCCATCATTATTTGATTTAATATATTGTTATATCTTTTAGCTGGGGATCGGTTCACATTTTAAGGCGCAGTCTTGTTTGTTTATATATATATATATATATATATATATATATATATATATATATATATATATATATATATACAATTTTTTTTATATATGTATATATATATATATATATATATATATATGCAAATACAACTGTATGCTCATCTGCATGTCCTAGGCAGGTCTGCAGCCCCGCTTTTCCCCATCATCACCCAGCATACTGTACAGCACTTCCACTGCAGCAAGGGATTCTGGGAAATGACATGAAAATGAGCACACAGTGTCACTTTTTGCCTCAAAAACCATTTTTAACATGGTTCCCTATAGGCTTAAGCTTGCTGCATGGTCACAGCTTTGAGCACAGCCAGGGTTAAGGTGCATACCCAGAAAACCACCCACAGACAGCTTTTTTTTTCTTTTTTTTTCCTCCCGAGAGGGTTGCACCCTCTCGCTCATCGGGTCCCAAACCACTTCAGTGGTTCGGGACCATGCCTTTGGACTGTCCAACCGAAGTCAGACCCGCCCTCAGAACACAGTTTCCCTGAAGGTTTCAGCCCGAAAGCCTAGGTCTCCAGAGACATTGATGCCTTCCTCCGTTAGGATTCAGGACATCCGTCTCTTCCTCCCTCTGGCCCGAGGCCCGCAAGGGAGTTCGCATCATCTCCCCTCTTTCGAGGGTTGTGCGGGTGCACCCCAGCCTCGAAGGGCTGGTTGTTCGAATGCCATCCCCCCTTAGCCCGAAGGCTCAGGGGTTCTGTGGTCCAGGGCCTGGGCACCACCTCTCAACGAGCTAGAGGGCCAAATGCTTGCCACAGACCTTTCCTACTGAAGCCCCAGATAGGATGGTACTGCATTTGGTCATAGCTGTGCAGGCCGAGAGGAGCATTCATATCGCCTTGATCTAAGCCAAAGGACCAAGGCACCCACAGACAGCTGTTTCGACCTTAATGGGTCTCATCAGTGTGGGGTTGATTTTAAGTGGGTATGCAAAGAGGCTATGGGATAGGCTATACCATAATACTGAGTTAAGTTATGGTGAGTAAAAAAAGTGACAAAAACCCTCCACAGGAAATCAAATATGCAAATACAACTGTATGCTCATCTGCATGTCTTAGGCAGGTCTGCAACCCCGCCTTTCCCCATCATCACCCAGCATACAGCACTTCCACTGCAGTATATATATATATATATATATATATATTATGCACATACACTGGCGACACACTTTATTCGAGCTCGGCTAGTCCCACGAATTCGGGTATACTCGGGTGTATTGAGGTTTGTGACTGTTTTCTGCCCGAGTGCATTGAGGTATTTTCCAGGCAGGGATTGAAGCATTTTATTCCCGCTGGCTGCAATACTGCACAGTATATATATATATACTGCATTACAATTCATGAATTTATGCCATCTGGTAGACACGCGAAGCATTGCAGCCTATTAAATCCTAATCATTATCATTTAACAGATCAGCCGCCCGTCAGCCAGGCATGAACCCAGGCTGGGAAGGCAAACGCAACGGGGCTTGTCAGAGGTGAGGAGCGGCGCATTCCAGGTATCTGCCAGGTACATACTGGGTATTTGCTCGAATAAAGTGTGTCGGTGCAGTATAGAGTATCTTGAAATAACCAGATACAGACACATGACCATAATACATGGGTGAATTAAACTGATATTTATATACATTAAAATATAGGCGATATGTAGTAATGAATTGTGCGTTTGTATATCAAAATAAAATACTGTAGTAATAAGGACCACAGTCATCAACTGACTGAAGTTGAGAACTACAGCATGCAATCCCAGATGACCGAATGTGTAACCAAAGTACACTTCTTATGTGTTTTGTGAAGTGTATCGGTTTGAAACAAAGTATCAAATGTCTGAATGTATGTGAATGTATGAAATACAAACATACACTGGCGGCCGCTTTTATTGAAATGCGGCCTTTTCCCCGCGATTTTAAACATCGCGGGCAAATCGGGTCAAATCGCGGGATGATGCGGCCTGTTCACGGACGTTTCCCGGCCGTTTTGTGCGCCTGCGGGCATTGCCATTGTGCGCCATTGTTTAGCGCTAAGCGCTTTCTTTGTCTAGCGCTATTAGCGCTATCAGCTGTTAGCAGCTGTTTTTAGGCCGCTTTCGGGCCGCTCGGAGAAGGCCTGTGACCATCGGTAAACATGCCCGAAAATTTTCGGGTATGTTTTAGGATAAACGTGGTCGCAGCAGTAACATAGTAAAGTACAAAAGAGTTGTACAAAAGTACCCAGAGAAGTTATGCATTATAGAAATGCATAGTAAATTCAAAATAAATCAAGTATAAAACTAAGACCCATATTCTCAAAGGTCTGTTAACTCAGTGCTAATAATGGGGCATTATCAACATCCTTATTTTCTCTGAGTTAAACGCACATCCACAAAGCTAATTATATATTTTTTAAAACAGCTGTTGTATATTTAATTAGCATAGACTTAACACCATTTGTTAAGCATTGGGGGCTTTAGTATTAAACAGATGTTTAATGCTATATTATTATTATTATTATTATTATTATCTGTTCCAATTTCATATATAAATATAAAAATATACATAATATTGCCAATTTTAAAGTGGATACTCATTTTTCATTTCGATTGTGAAATTTTGCATAAAGGAACCTTTTATAAGCAACCACTTAAAGAAAAATAAAAGACGGTGGTTTGTTAAAACTTCATGAAGATTTGCATTTGCAAATAAATGCCATTTTAACTGCAGTTTCGAACTTTGACTTATTCATTACTTATTACTTACCACAACATAAGGTACAAATACAAAAAATAGAAAAGTGCATTAGAAATGTTAAACTGCCTAAAGTACTTGATATAGACTTTGTGAAATAATTTAGCGATATCTGAATAATATCATTTAAATATCTAAAAGTGTTTCAAATTAATTTGTGAAAAATCTCAATATTTAAAAATTGTTTAAAGTTGAACATTAAATTCAAACCAATAAGAATGTACTTATGAGTTCATAATAATGTGTCTTTGGTGATGGTATCTGTGCTGTGATGTAAGAATGTGAGTGTGAGTGTGTGTGTGTGTAAATATAAATTTATAAAAAGCCCACAGTGTACACAGCACTTTACAAAAGGTGTGTGTGGAGTGGGAGTGTATATCAATGGTGTGAGTAGGTTTGGAAATGTAAGAGAGTGCTGCATTACTAAAAGTGTGTGTAGATACTATGTGGTCCCTATTAGTATATAGGGATGGAATTACATGGAGTGTTTGTACAGTATGTGTAAGAAACAGCTGTGTGTGCATGCATATAGCGCAGCATGTATAGACATGGCTTTTAGCATAGATATCCTCTAGCACTCATGGGAAGAGTGTTCTCTCGTGTCAGTAGTGACACATGAAACTGTGGTCTCGGTTTAGGCCACCGCTAAGTGTCCCGAACAGTTGCATACATTTGTATCTCCTGGGAAGAGAGTTCTCTCATGCAAATTTATGCAACTGTTCGGTACACTTAGCGTTGGCCTAAACCGAGGCCGCAGTTTCATGAGTCACTACTGACATGAGAGAACTCTCTTCCCATGAGTGCTAATGGCTATATCTATACATACTATGCATGCACACACAGCTGTTTCTTACACATACAAATACTCCATGTAATTCCATCCCTATATACCAATAGGGACCACATAGTATCTACACACACTTTTAGTAATGCAACAACCTCTTACATTTGCACACCTACCCTCACCATTGATATACACTCCCACTCCACACACACCTTTTGTAAAGCGCTGTATACACTGTGGGCTTTTTATAAATTTATATTTACATACACACACACACACATGCTCTTGCATCAGTAACATTCAGGGACTACTGTATTTAACACCAAGTCATAAATCGTATACTACACAGGGAGAGGGATAGGTTTCAGTCACAGATAACATTCCAAGATGCACTGTTTTTTAGTAAAACCCTTGCTTGCTTGTAACACCGCTGGAAGAAGAGATCAGTGTATCTCGAAAGCTCACACAAATAAAAGCATTTCTTTAGCCACAGAACGGTATCGTCTATTAATTTTTTTTTTGAGAGAGAGAGAGAGAGAGAGAACAGTATATATAAGCACAAAGTGGCACTTCTTGCATCAACCACTCCACTCCAAATGGTCATGTGGTACAAAACTGTGCTCAATCTTTTGTAACTCCGTACCCTGTGTCTCGGCCACTCAGCCATAACTTCAAATGTCACCAGAAGTTCACCACCGGAAGTTTTGTCACTGGAATTTGACATCACCATCCCAGGACATCAGAAGTGCCTTTTGTTGTATTCAACTTGCTTTCTGGAAAGCAGAATTTAAAATATTTGTATGGTATTTTCTTTACAATTTCTTTGGGATCTTCGATTTGCACTAAAAAATCCTCATCTTATGAACCATTCCTCCAGGCGCTCTGAAACTGGCCATAAGGTATATTTGAAATCCATCTTGCATGGTGGGTATTATAAGCCAATACTATTTTTATAAAAAGTTTTTGTATTAATTACTTGGTCTTGATCAAGATAAAAGTTAAAATCTAAAAACTCAATTTGTTCTTTACTATGTAGAAAAGTATAAACTAGATACCTTGCATCGTGTTACTCTTTGCCTTGCCATCTCATTGTTATCTTTCCGGATCTGAATGATGATACTCCTCCCCTTCCCTTGGTTGGTCTGCCCCTTCCTCTGCTTCCACTTGAGTGTCTGTCGGTTGGGGGCAGATGGAGTGGCGGCTTTGGTTGGGTTAGGGAGAGATGGTCCGGGTGTGGCAGAAAGGATGGGGGGGATGATCAGGAGGGGATGATCGAGAGGAGGAGGGGAGAATTCAGTGGGTCTCTTGCAAAAGAGTAAGGGAAATCTTCTTAACGGACCGCGAAGAGAGATACCTCTCTCTCGGGTCTAGCGAAGCCTTTTGATGTAGAGTGAGGAGTGAGGTCTAATATAAATAATAATAATATAAATAATAATAATACAATTTAAAAAAAAGGGTATAGGTATCCGCTCTAGAATTTAAGAGGGTTTTGAATAAATATATAAATGTATAAATAAATATATAAATGTCTAGCAAAGATAGATAAGAACAATCTGATAATTTTCATCCCCCGTATAGGCTTCCCTCCTCTCCCTTCCTGAGTTTTCAGTCCCATGTTTAACCAATTAAGCTCCTTCTAGAAAGTTGTCTCCCCATATTGTACTTTCCCTTACCTCACTACAGTATATCGTCCTTATCCTTAATTTGTAATTTTTAATAAAATCATCTGATAAAATCCAATTATCATTCTATATAACAATGATTCATTTATATACCTACAGTTTGCCAGATCGTCAGCTTCACCTTGTGAAAATCTTCTCAACTTAAGTTATAACGTTATATGTATGCACCTGTAATCCTAAATCTAGCCCAACCACAACTCTACTGTACATTAACTCTGCATACTACTGTATAATTCTCAATAAGAACTCCATATACTGTACATTTGCAGCTATGAAAATTGAAAACAAAGTACGCAAAATGTACATAAACTGTGTAATTTTTGTGTCAAGTAAGTAAATGCTTTGAATGCAGTGGGGCAGTTCTGTCACTATTTATTGTGCAGCAAATACAATAAATTGCAAAGAACTGTGCCACTAAGTGCACAATTAGCTCTTCTACTGTACATCCACTGGTCGTGTTCTAAACCGCCATAATAACTAATACGTTGAAATATATTGTTGTTTAGGCCCCTGTTATATTTGGTGTACCAAGATTACATAAACTTCCTGCTATGTCAAAGCAAAAGCGAAACATGCGTCAAAGGTAGGCACCATTTTTGACGTCACGCAGTATGTGACAGACACTACAATACAGAAACCGGCAATCTGGCCATCAGATTGGAGCTAGAAGCGAGATTCCCGCAGGAGCAGTGTTCACCGTGATCTCCAGCTGATATACAACATTCCAGTGTTGGACCAGGGTAAAATCAGCGTAGCCCAGATTTTTTTATCCATTTTTTCACTGATTATTCACCACCCCTACCTACCAGTATTTTAGGGTTATGTATATAGCAACAAAAAGAAAACAGCGCACAACGCCAAATAGTGAAGTAAGTAATAGAATGTATTACAATGTTAAAGGGGTAATAAATCTGCGTACATCAGATAGAAATAACATGTGCATTTAGTGCATAACACACTGGTTACCACTCTGTAGCTGTAAAACAGGACGGTCTGACACTCAGCTGTCTCTGCAGGAGCCTCTATGATGGTTCTGGGGCATGGGATCCTTCATGCACTCCTCACACAGCAGGACGCTGCTGACAAGGGGATTCCTTTCAAGCAGCCTGGTAATACTGCAGATTCAGACACTTAGTGGGACCGCTCCTCAACCGGTGATATACTGCCTCCAGGGGAATTCCCCTACAGTCCCCCGTCTCTCCTGTGTAGATTTGGTGCTTTTCCCAGCTGCTATGATCTTAGGGCAGTCCAGAGCTGTTGGAATTGCTCTGCAAACACTTCCGCAGCTGCAGGGGCTTACACAGCGTGCCACGATGCCGCTCCGTCACGTGGTGTAGCGGAGTGACGTCACAGTTCTCGTGGCAATGGAGGAATCAATAGGGAGGAAGAAGGAGAGTCCCTTACAGTCT
Source organism: Ascaphus truei (assembly GCF_040206685.1). Lineage (NCBI taxonomy): Eukaryota > Metazoa > Chordata > Amphibia > Anura > Ascaphidae > Ascaphus > Ascaphus truei. The sequence continues at coordinate 352,142,044 of NC_134486.1, forward strand.
CTATCTGCCTTTTTTTTCAACCAAAAGTGCAGAGTACATGCAATTTGGGGCCTTTTTTTACACTGCTTGTTTGGCAGGTCAATTTGTTTGCATCTTCACAATATTCCCCTAGTGCACCTTCTTTTTCTATACAGACACACATACCGAGTCTGAGAGGGTATCACCCTTTTGTTTGTTGCTGGAGATACCAGCACCAGATACAGAGGCCTGTACTTCAGGATGCAGGGGGTTCCCAGACCTGAAAGTAATACGGTTCATCTCCGTAGACCCCTGCTTCAATCCTATGTACTAAAAAAACAGTGGGATCGCTTGTAAATATGTCCAGGGAGACGCAGAGAGAGGGAACGCTCCTCTCTGCTCTCTCTGCACATCTGGTAACGGAAATTCAGCCTGCGCTGGGCTGTGAGGCACTTGGCTGAGATCACGGCTGTACTTGGGCTGCAGATCACCCGCTCATCACCCGCTCCACGTGACACACCTGTCTGGAGTTCCTCTCCTGTCTTTGTTTTGTGGCCAGCCCTGTGATTGGCCCAGAGTTGGAAAACAGCTACTGATGTCTGCCATCACAGTATCCATGGGTAATGAATTCCACATTTTAACTGCCCTTACTGGTGAAATCTCCTTTCCTCCAACCTTAAGGGATGTCCCCGAGTCCTTTGTACTGCCCATGGGATGAATAGTTCATTTGAAGCTCCTTGCACTTTCCCCGAATATATTTGTATATACTGTAGTGCCGACGGTTATTCTAACACAAACCAGTGGCAATCGCCAAAAAGACCCAGGTACATACTGGGTACATGCTGGGTCATGTTTAAGGCAAGTTTAAGGCATTTCTGCATTGACTAATGGCCCATCAGATTAACAGCTGGGGCCCCTGGCAGTCCCATTCCAACTGAATGGGACTGCCAGGGACCCCTGTTGTGTTAATCCGATGGGTCATTAGTCAATGCAGAAATGCCTTAAACTTGCCTTAAACTAGCCAGGTTACACCCAGCCTGTACCCAGCATGTAACCGGGCTAGTTTAAGGCAAGCCTTAGAATACTCATTGTCTCGTCTGTATTTATCATATCCCCTCTTAGAAAGTTTTTTTCTAATCTAAATAAATCTAATTTAGCTAGCCTCTCCTCATAAGTTAGATTGTCCATCCCTTTTATTAATTTGAGTCTTCTCTGCACTCTCTCAAGTTCCATAATGTTTTTTTCTAAGGAGTGGTACCCAAAATTGTACTCTATTTTCAAGGTGTGGTCTTACTAATGCTTTGTAAAGCGGCATAATTATGTTTACTTCCCTTCCATCCATTCCCCATTTAATGCAAGATAAGATCTTGTTTGCCTTTGCAGCTAGTGCACGACTTTGGGCACTATTGCTAAGCCTGCTGTCTACAAGCACTCCTAAATCCTTCTCCATCAAGGATTCCCCCAATGTATCCCCATTTAATTTGTAAGTCGCCTGTTTATTCTTGCTTCCCAAATGCATAACCTTATATGTATCTGCATTAAACCTCATCTGCCATTTACCTGCCCAAGTTTCCAGTCTCTCCAAGTCCTTCTGGTGAGAAATTACATCCTGCTCTGATTCTACTACTGTACCTTATACAATTTAGTATCATCAGCAAAGACAGAGACTTTGCTCTCGATGCCAACCTCAATGTCATTAATAAATATGTTAAAAAGCAGGGGTCCCAGTACCAAACCCTGAGGTACTCCAATCACGACCTTAGCCGAACCTGAAAAAGTTCCATTTACTTTATGACAACCCTCTGTTGTCTATCCTTCAACCAGTTTTCAATCCAGGTGCATATATTTTTACTGAGTCCTATTTGCTTTATTTTGTACATCAACCTCTTGTGTGGAACCATATCAAAAGCATTTGCAAAATCTAAGTAGACCACTTCAACTGCATTACCCTGGTCTAAATTCTTACTTACCTCCTCAAAGAAACAAATGAGGGTTGTTTGGTATGATCTATCCTTCATAAATCCATGCTGACTATTACTAATGATTTTGTTTTCAATTAGGTATTCTGAATATTATCCCATATTAAACCTTCAAGTAGTTTCCCCACTATTGAAGTAAGACTTTCAGTTCTGTAATTCCCTGGTTGTGATCTAGCTCCCTTTTTAAATATAGGCGTCACATCTGCTTTACACCAATCTTGTGGTACTGAGCCTGTGGAAATGGAATAATTGAATATTAAATGTAATGGTTTGGCTATTACTAAACTTAACTCCTTGAGAACTCTTGGATGTATACCATTGGGGCCAGGTGCCTTATTTACTTTAATTTTTTCAAGCCGCCTATGAACTTCTTCCTCAGTTAACCAATTATTCATTAATGTGGAGGTTGTGGCTTCCTCCTGCAGCACTACTATTGAACTTGATTCTTCCCTGGGAAACACAGAGGCAAATCATTTGTTTAATACCTCTGCTTTTTCCTTCTCTCCAATAATCTGCATGCCCATCTCACACTGAAAGTGTCCTATATTTTCTTTTCTCATTTTTTGTTATTAAGATACTTAAAGAACTTTTTAGGGTTGATCTTACTTTCTATTGCAATCCTTTTTTCATTATCCATTTTTGCTAATTTGATTGCGCTTTTGCAATTTTTTTTACATTCCTTATAATTCTGATACGATGTATCCGTACCCTGACTTAAAGAATCTAAACGCCAGCCTCTTCTTTTCCATTTTCTCCCCTACCTGTTTATTTAGCCACATTAGTTTTGACTTATTTATTTTATGCTTATTACCCAAGGGTATAACTGATAAGTGTGCTTTTCTAACAATGTTTTAAAGACTGCCCATTTATCTTCTACATTTTTCCCTGCATAAACATAATTCCAATGTATTACTTGTATTCCAATGTATTACTTGTAGATTAGTCCTCAGTTTATGTTATTAGCTCTATTATCTCTATTATCTGACTGAGTGTTTGTCCCACATGTTTTTTTTAACACTATGTTACACTATTATTTTACTTATAGCATGTTTGTGGGTGTTTTATTGGTGTGCTTTTTGAGAGCCCTATATTCACTGAGTAGGTGGGGGTCCCAGTGTCGCCAGAAATCACTGTTAGCAATAATCACATTAACACAATCTTTTGCTCACAGTATTTTTTGTAAGTGTTTTACTGTGTTGTCAGATGTCCCCATAAATCGCTAAGTAATTTTAGACTAGCTGTGCTGAGAGCCTGTGTTTAGTGTAACAGGTGTGAGGTACCCAGTGTAGAATAGGTGTAGCTCTTAGTTGGTTCTCCTTTGTGGTCATGGTTGGTGGCAAGCTACCATCCTAGTAGGTACAGTATATGCTAGGTTTTTCTGTGAGTTTGATTTTTTTTTTCTAAGGACTCAGTTTACTGTACCCTACCTTTTTATATTACAGGTGGTCTGATATTACGTCACTATGGGAGTACCCCCACTTTATCTGTGTGTTGTGTGTGCTGCTTTTACTTTTTGTAAGCATGCACACACAAATCCCAAATGTATTATTCTTTGTTTTTTTGGGATGGCAGGAGTCATCACAATAACAAGGGCACGTGTAAATAATTGTAATTTTTAAAATATATGTGCAGCATTAATTGTTAGAGGGCAGAGTCCTTTTCAATCATGGGTTCATCCAAATTTGTGGGAGGTGTCTAGTGGAAATTAACTTTACATCATATATTGCATTTACGTTTGCATACACAATGTATTTCAACACTACCATTTCATTAGATAGGCTTGGTTAATTTTGGAAGTATCCTGTGTAATTTAACTTTACCCAAATGTTTGTAAGAATAAATATGTGCTTGGCAGGATGCATCAAAATACATTCCCACCTTAGCGTAGAATCCTCTCAGAATATTTTCATTTTATCTAGAAAGGGACTGTTTACCATGGACATTCCTTTAATTGTCTACTTTCACAAAATATAAGTTGGGTCTGAGTGTATTACTGCAGAGGTACTGCAATGACATGAGAAAATAGGGTTGTGTCAAAGTCGAATACTACTTTAGGGCTCACCACACTTTTTTATTATGAAAATATTAGCTAAGTCAAAAGAAAATGTATTAATTGTTATATTTTTGTATATGTCTTATGCAGGCAAAATGTGGATAGCCATAGTACGGTACATATTGCATTGCAAAGTTTGACAAATGAGTCTTTATTCTTTGCTTTATAACAAGATTGGTGAAGTCTCGTGACCAAATATGCATATAGGATCACCACCAATTTAAAAAGTAACTTTATAAAAAACACGGCCTAAAAAGTTTAGGAAAATTACATTTGCCCTGTAACGCTAAATTGTAGTTTTGCTTTGCCAATGATGGTGAGCACTTTTATGTTCAGCCATAAAAAATGCAGGTGTGACAATCCTTATGCAGTCTTACACTGTAGTTTAGGTCCCTTATTTATCTATAAAAAAAAATGTCAAATTTATGTAACTCTGTTTCCCTCACCCAATCTCACATAGGGCCTGTCTCTGGGAAACTTGCTCTGGTTACATGGCATAGTGTGGTGCAAACCTGCTGGTAACAGGGGGCCCTGAGTCTCCCACATGGTGGTATAGGGGAATGACAGGACAGGCTTCTGGGGTCTTGCCAGAATAGTACTCACAGGTGCAGCACCTCATCTCTTGCAGCCCCCATGTGTATGGGGAGAAGTCTCTGCAGACAAATCTCTTCCCCCTCCTCCCAATAGTCCACTTAGGCAGGAAGTATAATAAAACACAGTGTCCTTTATTGGTCTCTCTGTATTCTGCAGCACAGTTGATAGTAGCTTGTAAGGGTGTCCACCCTCAGGATTTCCCTTGACTCACTCGCAGCCAAGGGCACCAGCAGCAGTCCCAGCTCTTCCCTTACTCCTTAATAGAGTAAGAGGAATATGGTTTCCCTCCGCACCCGTAATGGAGGGCCTCAAACTGCCACAGCCTTGACAAGTTGGTTAGGGTAAACCAGCCTCTCTCACGGTAGAGGCAGACGGCTAAATACAGGAAGTACTAGTCCAGTAGGAACCACCTCTGTGCCTCTGATTGGACACAAGGCCCGGTTACACTACCTTACCTGACTCAATGCACTGCTATGAGTGGGGAAAACCCATGATTTCTCCTGGCACCCTACCTTTACTAGGCATTACTACCAGGAGGAGGGCAGACCTATATCCCAAAAACCAATCAGGGCTAGACTTATTACCCATCTTGACCTTGATTCTCCAGCCTTCCATCTCTATACCAGCCTTATCTAGTTTGTTGTTTTCCCATTCTAATGTTCCACTGAAGCACATCAAGACAAACTAGGAAATAGTATCAGTCCTTTTGCATCTAAAAATAACTAGTAATGAGCTAATAACTAACAGATAATTATTGTACTAACAATAATACAGAGATATATAGATATAATATGGTGTGTGTTTATTTACCTCTCCTACCCACACTTTATACATTCAATTATTAACTATAAGTCAAGTGCATTAAACTTACTTGTGTTATTTGTCTTCCGTTACAAAGATGAAAACTAATTAGGTAAGAGTTCTATTCTCATACTGTAGTTCTTGTTTATAAACTATCATTATTATTAATTTTTTTGCTGCTTAAATAGGTTTGTATATTCATATTATTAAATCCCCCTACACAATGTGAATAATGATTAAGAAAATGAAATTAGTAATTTATTCAAGGCAAGACTACATTTTCTTTAACAAAATACATGATTGAACATTTATATTTTGTAGTTAGACGCATACATTATCAAATGTTCCATTTCATTCGCCTTTCAATGTAATCTTTTTTAACGGCATCAATCTTATTTTTCTGCTAAATAATTACGGATATAAATTCATTAAACAGGTATAGAAATATTTACCTAAATTGTATTTTCTCACATTTTTTAAAGCACAGAACTGTTACACTTCACAGACACCCAGTTGGAGGATTGGGTTTAAGCATTAAGGTATGTATCTGTGCCCTTATATTTTTCTATTTCTACAAGTCGACCTCCAGCGCAAAAATGATTTATTATTAGTGTTTATATTTTTTATCATGTTTTGTATGTTTTATAGATACAATGCACAATCATCTTTAAACTGACAAAATGAGATCATTGGTTTCATTCAATATACTCGGAAGTGGACATTTGGGTGGTTATGTGCCGAAAACGAATAACTTCAATTGGAGTTTTCACCCATTAAGGTCTCCAACGGCAACTTCAGAATATATTGAATTACGCCCTTAAATTTGAACAATACTTTCTTGACTAAAATTACTGTAGTTGCTCTGAGCTGCCAGTCCATTCAGCGTAATCAGCAATAGTCACAGGTGAAATTTCCCTACTTATCAAAGTCTTTATCAAAGTCTCATGGTTGCAGAAATACTGCAAAAGGGCACAAGATCAAGAAAAACATTCCAACCGAAAGCACTGAGAATTTTTGATTTGATCAATATATTTCAGGCTTTAACAACAGATATGAAGCCAAGAGACATTAATTACAAGCATGTTCTTACATTATTGTGGTCCCCTGATTGTAACTGATGGTCGATTAAACTCCCAAAATAGTGCTTAATACTCAAAGTAAGCATTCATTCAATTATTGATACCATAAATAGGAACATAAAGTAAATAAGATATATATATACCAGGCAGCAACAATCACACAGGAAAATAAATTCCATATACAGTACTGTAATGTTCACATTGAGGAAGGTCACTTTTTGATTTCCTAACCTGCTGTTGGTTACAGAATAATGCTGATTTTTATTGCTTGGTAAAGACAACATCACAAATTTAAAAGAGTAAAATCCTCTGTCATTGTCATGCTGTCACTCCTAATCCCTTGCAGAATGTTTATTAGAGTACCTGAGGATGTATGTTATTCAGTGCTGCTGCAATTACTAAATAAAATGGAAAGTACAATGCTATTTTTTATTACTGAAGATTTTAAGACTGGTGAGACTTTTACTAGAAATAGTATTATAAAAAAAATATATATATATTTTCCTTCAGTAAGGCAAATATAAAAAATATTGTCATTCCCTTAGATTTCAGAGGTACAACATCCCTTTCCACAGTATGGCGGTTGGCTATAAAAAATTAACAATTAGCAACAAAGTTCTCTTATAATTTGGTAAATAAAGCTTTCACCAATGTAATGTGTATATGGTAATTTTTCAGCTGTTTCTATTACATTTGTGTGCACCGGAAAATAGGAGTTTAAAATTTTAACAATCTAAATGTCAAATACTAGGAGAATTATTTTATAAGCACAGAAGCGGCAGATTGCACTGCAATTGTTTACCAGATAAGCCACTAAAGCTCTTTAGCCCCATGATACAAATAGGAGTAAAAGTTTATATTGTGATTAACAATGGACCAGAATACTTTAACACAGACAAACCAAATCTGTGAAAATGTATTAGAGGAAGTTTTTTTTTTTTTTTTAATAATTTACCATTTATTATTTATTTCTTTATAAAATATTTTACCAGGAAAAAAAAAACAAAAAAAACACTGAGACTTACTGTAGCTCTTGTTTTCAAGAATGTCCTGGGCACAAAGTAAAATGAGCAGCATTACAATTTACAGTTATAAACATGTTTAAAATAATAAACAGCCAAAGTCTTAAAGGAATTTGTATCGGAAGCTGATATGAGGGATGGTAGAAGGAAGAGTGACTGGATTCGTTATTGAATCATGGGACTATAAGCAGGTTTCTAGAGGCAGATCTAAGGTGATAAGTGCTGTGCACAGTAAGGGTGAAAAGCCTGCTCAGATTATTGGGTAACTTGTTCAGATAGTACTTGAAGGTGAGACAAGGAAGATGTACATTGCGTGTGAACTCAAGGGATAGCCACCCAAGTTCAATTACCACATCACAATGGTGGGCGTTGAAGTTACATACTGTAGTAAGACAAAATGACATATTGAGTTGTAAAGAATTTCAAGTTTGCTTAGGTGAGTTTGGTGTGCTGTACCATACACTGTATTCCCATGGTCAATAAAAGTCATTAGCATCTGCTGTGTGATGCACTTTCTGACCAATGTGCTTGGGCAGGATTTATTTCTATAAAGTACAAAGTAGATAAAATAAAGAAACCCAATTGGCTACACTTTGCCACCATTTTGGATGATTGGTGGTAATTAAAAAAAAAAAAAACTTTTAATAGAACATGGATATAAAATATAGGGCATTAAAATAACAAAAGGACGTACATAGGATCCAATAAGGAGTGACTCCAGATCTGTATAAATACTGGATAGGATATATAAATACAGTATACAGTATAAATATATAAACAAACTATCCCTGATAAGCCCCTTAGTAGAAGGAGGTATCATATAGGGGAGGGGGAAGTCAATTGAGACCACGGAGGGAAGTGCTCAAGACTATGTGAGTCGGTCAGAGTGAGATAAAGTCCTCTGAAGACGTGTCCCCTAGGCAGAGAAATAGGTAAGTAACCAGTAAGTAAATTGTAAATACAGAGATTGATAGCAGTATCAGGTGTGTGTAAACAAGGATCTAAGTAGCAGATTGATGTGTACACAGATTGCACATGAGAGGTGCCAACTAATTGAGGCTTAATAGCTTGCAGAGTCAGAACTGGTCACTAGTAAATGTATGCCCAAACGAGGCTAGTGGCTAGACCAACCAACTGTAGAGTATATCTCAAGGATAGAAGGTTGTCCACCTGGAGAAAAAGCGGAGCACAGCAAACGTCAAGAAGTAGTCTGGGGCTAAGCAAAACTGATTAAAAATTAATCTTTATTGGTAGTAGACAGCAAGGAAGCATAGGGATGTACCTCTGACGCGTTTCGCGCTAAGATAGCACTTTATCAAAGAATATATCTCAAGGATAACCGATAATTAGAAGATAATCTCAAGCAACAATGCTATATAAGCCAGTAATGCAGGGGTTAATAACAAAACTGCTACACGCTAAGCAAGCCAATAATCTCATAGGATCAGAGTCAGACAGGCATAAGGTATAACCAGCACTGAGAGGCTCTAAGGGATAACGTGCACCCAGTAGGAGAAACATCTCAGGAAGCAACACTGGATACTCTACAGTTCACCTTTCAATATATTATTATTATTATTTTATTAAAGAATACATTTTAATGCCTTTTTTGCCCTTTACAGTATGACATTCAGAGAAAATAGCTGAATGGCTAAAGGGCTCTCAGTGCATCTTTGCAAAGAGCTCTTTTTCTATACCTGATCTCAATGGTGTAGTGATGGGTTGGACTCATGATCTCTACACTAGTGATTACAATGCCGAGAAGCATGTCCATGTCACTCTGATGCCATGAACAGCTTGGCAATAAAAGAGTAATATATATTATGGTTTTTCAGTAAGCAATGACAAATAAATCTGCGGAAATGTATTATAAAAATAATGCAAGTATAAAATTCCCAAATAAATTATTTCAATGTTTGTGTAACTGCTTTTTATGAGTTATACAGATGTAGCACACATTATTGCACAAATAACCGCAATGCAATGCCTTAACACTACTGTATTATTGCAATGAAAACAATCTATTGTAAAAAATGGTTATGCACAAGGCTCGACAAACTTGGCAAAAACCCACTTGCCCCTTCCAAAAGTCAGTCGCCCACTCCAAAACACTCCCTCATCCCCCCTCATGACACGCCGGCTATGGGGTCCGACGTCATGGTGCGGCCTTCTCTGTCTTCTCCCCTGCAACTTGATCTTTTTCCCCAGTAGCTCAAGTTAAAATGGCCACGCGGTGTCAGGTAATGTGGCTCCATGTGACGTCACGTAGCGTCCCATTGCCATGGCAAAACGGCGTCATTTGATCCTGCGCTGCCATTTTAACTGGAGCTGCAGGGGGAAAAGATGAATTTGCAGAAGAAGACAGAGAAGACAGGGAGATGCCGGGGGACGCACCGCAGTTAAGCAGTCAACGGCGGCCAAAATGCACACACCTGTGGCGACCGGGCGAGTGCATTTGCCGACCCCTGTTTATGCATACAGTCTGTCTTTAACACACACAATATTTATTGAAATTATTCCTATGTTAACTAGTTTTAACAGGGGTAATAACATCTGGTACATTTCTATTAATTAAAGATGGATGTCAGATTTCACATATTTTTGACAAGAGGCATTGGTTATTATGGAGAATGGCAAACAAAAACAATTACTAGACTGCTTACTTTTTATGCAATGACGTACAGTATAGACTCATTTGATTTATAATAAATTGTTATTATTTATTTAATGTATTTGTATAAAGGTTATGCAAACAGTTTTGGGAAATTTAGAATAAAATGTATTTATTCAGTAAAATATTGTTGTTGTAATGTTGTACTTCCAATAATCCCTTATTAAATTAAAGGAAAGAAAGAGAGGAAACATATAGTAATTGTTTCAGGATAATCACTACATGAAAGTAAAAAGTTGTGTGTCTCACTAACAAATGTCTAATTCATTTTTTTGCAGGGTGGAGCTCAACATAAAGTGCCTGTTGTTATATCAAAAATCTTCAAAGATCAATCAGGTAAAATAGCATTGAGCACTGTGAGTTCCAAAATTGTAATTTCCTGATAAGCTAAAATACAATTTATGGCACCTAAGAATGGTATTTGAAAACATTGCATTTTCATTTAACACAAAATAACTTTTAGAGCAATGGATTTTTTAAATGAATTACTACAAACAAACAACCAAATACAAATTATATTTGTTCAAAAGAACATTATCATGCATAACATCCAAAAAGAAGGGTTCTATTCAGCATTGATTTGAGGCACGCAATAAGTGTGTTTAATAACATTAAAACGGTTTTGCCAAATCTTCAGTGAAGCAAGTGAAGGGTAGCATGAATAAAAATCATATTTCATTAGGGGATTATCTTTACAATAAAGAAGATGTTAACAACAGGTACTGTACGTTGCATACATACATTCAGGCTTTAATGGTAGCAATCTTACTAAAGCAAAGGCTTGTCTGTGTTGTATTCTCTTTAAGAAGTCTACATGTTGAAATGTTATACTACAGAAGGACTTTTATTGGCCAAGATGAAAAAAATCAACTAATCCACAAGAGAAACGAAAGGTGAATAAGGTTACTAACATTAGATGAGGTTGTATTTACTTAGAAAACATTTATATTGACCAGAAATAGGCATACCACTTGATACATCAAGTGCCCTGCAAAGTTTTCTATTTCAAGAAAAGTGGATAGTTCAAGTCATAGAAACATTGTTGTGGCTTTCATATTAAAAATTTGGTATTACCTCTTTAGCACCAATGATGAATGTAGCGTTTCACGAAATTACAATTATGGGGAAATAGAGTATAAACTATGGGGGTAAGAGCAGCAAGTAAAATACAACATATTGCAAAGGAAGGCCCTGCACTGAAAAGATTACAATCTAAATGGCACATTGGGAGATATACGGAAACAGCAAGAGTAAAAGTGAATGATATCAAGGCATCAACTCTAGGGCTCGAGTGTGTAGCGTAAACACGGGTTTCCCCTATTTTTGGTTCAGGCCTTCACATACAGGGCTGAGAGTTGTATCAAATGAAACCAAACCGTAAGAGTACAGGGAGGTTAGGTTATTAGTACCCATTACTGCTTTGGAAATCTGGAAAAAAAAAAATTTTATTCAAATTATCAAATGTAAAAGCTTTGAGGAGGGACGAGTTCCACTCTAATATTATCTGCATTTTAAGCACTATAGGAAGAATGACAAAAGATAATCTCTATAAAAATAATTTACAAATAAATGAAATACTTTTTTCCAAGCATGATAAAATATTCACTAATTATATATTATATATATATATCCATAGAAAACAATCCACATTATACTCAGCATTTACACCATTTCGACCCATAACTTTTTTTCGCTCACTGTTTTGACTAATTCCATTTCTCAAAGCTCTTACTGTGCAGCCAGCACTAAATTTAGACCAGGAGCATTAATTAGGTACAGTAGATGTGTAATTACTGAGAGGTAATCTTTATTTTTTGTTTACCTACTGTATAATTGAATGTTTATTTATAAAAAATATTTTACCAGGAAGTAATACATTGAGTTACATCTCGTTTTAAACTATGTCCTGTTTTTCTCGTTTTCAAGTATGTGTGACATATTTGGTGTTTGGTTCTACTGTACTATTGCTATGGTAAGACATATAATAATATAATAATATATATAATAATAATAAGCATGTTCTTGTATAGCGCTGCTAGTTTTACAAAGCACTTTACAGAGGCATTTTGCAGGCACAGGTCTCTGCCCCTTACAATCTATGTTTTTGGTGCCTGAGGCACAGGGAGATAAAGTGACAATGAGCCAAAACCAGGTTCCCCTGCTTCAAACTCATTGCTAGTCAGTGTCTTTTACTCACTGAGCCACTCCTTCTTCCTGTATTTTACAAATAACAGTTTTATGTACGATATATAATATATTACCATATATTATACATAATGTATAACACTGTAATATTGATACATAATTTATGTAAAAAAAACCCACATTAAATAATTGGATGTTGAAGAATAAAATATGTGCCGTTATCAAATGTAGCCTCCGATTAACCTTCCATAGAACAAACGTGGAAAACCACTGCTCTAAAGATGAAAGGGGGGAGATAATGTCATATATAGAGATTGGATAGAGTGGCTGAGCGAGGAGTGAGTTACATTGGGAGGGGAGTGTGTGAAATCAGGACTGTATCAGCACCTACGGTACAGCTGTAGAGTCCTTAGGGGATTACTACAGATTGGAGACTGTCAATCTCCTGCTGGCCTGTCTTTTCCGATGAATCAATCTCCTCTGTCTGAAGAGGAGTAGGAGATATGGAAAATTTAGTCTGAAGTTTATAACTGAGGACTTTCAGCAACAGCAGAAGAGGTAGGTATTCCCAGCGGAGAAGTCTGGAGTTAATTATTGAAGTGATTGAATCTCGAACCAGGGGCAGAAACAAGATGTTGGTTCATTTCTGCCTCGGATTCAGGCCCATAAATCCGAGCCATGTAGGGTTCAACTCAGATATTAAAGATGCAAGCACATTTAACTGCAATATGGTGAAGACTATCAAAGATAACAAAAGTTTAAAGAAGATGAAATAGCAACTTATGACTGAGAAGAAGTAACTCAATGCACTCAGACAAGATGTACTGCACTAGTCATAAAAAGAATTGAGGACAAGAAATTGTATAAGAACACAGATAAAAAAAGGCCATAATCCAGCAGAGAAAGAACAAGAATGGAATAATATACAATCCATCCTTCAAGAAGAAGTGGTAAAAACTGTAAAATCCATGAAAAATGGAAAATCCCTTGGGGAATTAAAACTGAAATCTTGAAAGGAGCTGTAGACATTGCATCCAAAACTGTTTACATGCTGTTTTAAGAACATGACAATTCCAGAACAATGGAGCACAAAACAATCACACAACAACATCATGACAGTAGCAGAAGTAGCAGCCAAACCGAAGCTCCAGAGATTCTTGATGGGCAGGACCATGCCCAACAAGTATGTCTATGAGTCCTGCATGGGCTTCCATGTTTGCCGCCTCTTGATGTACAGTAAATGTCATTCATAGCTTTAGTATCAGCGCCATTGTCCTGTTCAATTTAGATGAAATTGTGTATTACAATTATGTTTATTTTCATATTTGTGTAGGCCCATTCCAGAGCAGTGCACTTTTCATAAGGTACTTACCACCCTATGGGCCTTCATCCATTACTGTTACCATGAAATGCCAGCCCTGAATGGGGGGAGAAATTAACCTGATTTTCTTTTTGATACTGTACTGTAGGTAAGGTCCACTATCATTCCAATAAGACCATGTGGTTGATTGAGGTGTGTTTTTAATCATTTTCTCAGTTGCCATGTACTATAGTACCTGTAGGTGTATAATTTTGGGATGTTGACAGGTTTTTGTCCATATTATCATTTGTAAATAGCAAAAGAGGATGAATTACAGTTTTTCTGGCTAGCTGAGGCCCTTATAACCCCCAGCATTGAACTAGTCAGGTAGTTTCCAATACAAACTGCAAAAGAACTGAATATAGTACAGTTTAACAATGCAGTACAGTAATCTTTCATTTACATGCATACTGTACATATATTCTAGTGTACAGTGAGTAATATAAGAATCTACTCCTTCCTCCAACAGGTTCATGAAGTTCTCAACAGGGAAAGACAGACTGCTAGCTCAGTAGCACAGTCCATGGAAGAGTGAAAGTGACAGTCCCAATGTTGTTTTGGATGTGTGTTATGGGTGGTGGGCGGTTGAGGATGTTGCTATCAATGGTGGATGAGGGTTTTGTAGGTGGTGGGTGGGTGAATGTGTTGTTGCATGTGGTGGGTTGGTTGATTGTGTTGTTATGGATGGTGGGTAGGTAAGTGTGATGTGAGTGGTGGGTGGGTTTGTTGTTGTGGATGAGGGTGTTGTGGGTGGTGGGTGGGTGAATGTTTTGGGTGGTGGGTTTTGTTCGAGGATGCTGTGGTGGGTAGTGATGTTATTTTAATATGACAAATATTTTATATTTTTATTTTTTATTCTACTTATATTTTTTGGTAATAATTTTTTTGGGACATACTATTGTTTGAAGTATTTACTTAAAAGTAATTTACCTTTGAATTAGTACTGTAGTAGTTACCGAAAATACAATTTCACCCACTGAACAGAGGGAGGGGACAGAAAGGGAGAGGGAAGAGAGAGGGAGAGAGAGGGAGAGAGAGGGAGAGAGAGGGAGAGAGAGGGAGAGAGAGGGAGAGAGAGGGAGAGAGAGGGAGAGAGGAAGAGAGAGGAAGAGAAAAAACAAAGCAACAATAAAACAAAATACCATGCTCCTCTCTGAGGACTAACTACACAGTACCCGTCTTGTCCCAAACTATCCCAGATGGCTACCCTGCTTACTGGTTAAACACAACACACGGATAGCTGAATCACAAGCAGTGCAACAAAATCAAACTACATTGTCCTAACGTTAGGCTTCTGTTGTAAGTCCATCTCCTCTGCCAGGCATATCATCTGGGCAGCTTGATTTCCTCCTGCTAACCTGGTACATGGCCACAGGGTCCTGAAGATCCCAGGTATACCTTTCTGGGGAGTCCCAACAGCCGCTTGACCTGTCTCTGCAGGTTCTGGAACAGGTAGCACTGACAGGGAGCAACTTCCTAACTTTTCAAGCCCTTCTCTGTAGCTAATCCTTAGTCCATCCTTCCTAAGCCTTATCTTAAAATCTGATGTACATCTGACTCCATTAATAGCATAGTATGATTTCAATAAGCTTAAAAAATATATGGTTGTCCCACCCAAATAAAATAAGAGAATGAGTGGTCAAGGTCATTCATTTACAGAATGCAGCCTGGTAATACAAATTATTTTCTTAATTAATGTTAAATCTTCAAATTACTTGTTTTTTTTTCAAGATTTAAAAATGTAACAATGGTTGGTATTTTATTTGTTTTTTCTTATTCTTTGATTTTGAACATAATTATTCATTAATGGCTATTAGTACCGTCTCTAAATCCTCTCATTGAAGCCTTTGCTGTGTGTATTATAGTATATGCAAGTGATACAAAGTTAGGTAAAAACCATATTTGAATGCTCTTTTCTGTCTACCCCTAATCAAATTAAGCGTTGACACCTAGGCAGGGAACACCCTGTGTAGAAAACCATCTGTTTGAATGTGCCTCAGATGTGCTAATTAAGCAAACAGAACCACACTGTCAGGTGACTTTTTAGGCCCATATAACCCCAGATAGAACAGCTAGTCTGCCTGCAGCCCATGTCCAAGTGGCCCATTAAAAGTGGCAGGACTACTGAACAACTCAAGTTTAAAAGGAAGTGGCCCATTATAAGTGGCAGGACTACTGTACAACTCAAGTTTAAAAGAAGTGAGGAAGTGGACATCCCCATCTGGCCCTGATTCCTGCATTTGAACTACGCTGGAAAGGAGGATATCACCTTTACCAGACTGCATCATTACTGCTGTGATGCTGCCTTTACCATTTATATTTGCTGTGACTTCACTTCTTCTCAAATGATGCACTTCTTTTTACCAGCCGCAGTATGTCTCTAACTCTATTCATATATCTCCATCTCTCCTTCCTTCACCACTTCTCTGTTCACATGAACTCCTTTCTTACCTCCGCCTTCTGACACCACACAGCTATATCCCCAGCACTAAAAAACACCCCTACAAATCATCCTCACACATCCTCTTTCTATCCATGCTCCTCCTCCTTGCTTCTGGGGATATCGCTCCCAATCCTGGTCCTTGCCTTATTCCTACATACGCTCGTCCTCGCCTGCCAATTGCAACCTCTACTCCCTTTGGTGTCAACCCCTCCAACCTCATACCCATCCCCTGCCACCCTCCCTCCTCTCCCCCTTTCTCCTGTGCCCTTTGGAATGCTCGCTACCTTTCTTACAAGTTCCTCTCTGTACATGACTTTTTTCTCTCTCACTCTCTGCTCCTATTTGCTATAACTGAGACCTGGCTCACTCAGTCTGACTCTGCTCTGGAAGCTGCCCTCTCCTATGGTGGCCTTTCCTTCTCCCACACTACGCACACTGATGGCAGGTGTGGAGGCGTGGGGCTCCTGCTCTCCTCTCTCTGCCGTTACCGAACCCTTCCTATTCCTCCATCTCTTGCTTTTCCCTCCTTTGAGGCTCACACTGTCCATATTTTCTCTCCTCTCCCGGTCCATGTGGTGGTCATCTATCGCCCACCTACCTCTACTCATCCCCCTTCTGCCTTTCTCTCTCACTTTGAATCCTGGCTCTCTTTCTTTCTCTCCTCAGACTCCCCTGTTCTTCTCCCTGGGGACTTCAATTGCCACATTGATGACCCCTCTCTCCCTTGGGCGTCCCACTTTCTTTCTCTAACCTCTTCTTTTGGCCTTCAACAGTGGACTGCAGCCAGCACCCATGTGGATGGCCACTACTTAGACCTGGTTTTCACTAAAAACTTCTCTCTCTCCGATTTCTCCATTTCCCCTATTCCTCTCTCTGACGATCACCTCATCTCCTTTTCTCTATCTCGCTTCTCCCCTTCTCCCCCTCCATCTACCCCCCAGTTCTACAGAAACCTGCGCTCTATTCACTTACCTGACTTTGAGTCCACTTTACGCTCCTCCCTCTCCTCTCTCAGCTCTGCTACAGACCCTGACAACCTGGTCTGGATCTACAACTCTGCCTTGTCCTCCTCTCTTGATCTACATGCCCTGCTTTTTCTCTGCCGCCCTCGCCCTTCTAACCCTAGACCCTGGCTAAATTCCCACACGCGCATGCTGAATTCCTCCACTCATTCCTTTTAACGCCTCTGGAGGAAATCTCATACTCACGCAGACTTCCTTCACTATAAATTTATGCTATCCTGTTTCAACTCTGCCCTCTCGCAAGCTAAACAAGCCTACTTTTCTTCACTAATCAACATGCACAAGTCTAACCCACGCCAACTGTTCTCTGTCTTTGATACGCTACTCAAACCACCCTCAGCTGCTTCTCCTTCCTCCATCTCCGCTCAGGACTTTGCTGACTATTTTAAGGAAAAGGTGGAATCCATACGTCAGAACATCCCCTCTGTTTCTTCCTCCCATCCTCCCATCCTACACCTCTTCCTAACTCTCCTCCTGCCTTCCTTGACTCTTTTTCCACTGTCTCAGAGGAGGATGTGTCGCTGTTGATCGCCTCTTCTCCCTATACCACTTGCCCTTTTGACCCCATTCCCTCCCATCTCCTAAAACCTCTTGCTCCTACTATAATCCCTACGCTCACACACATTTTTAACTCCTCCCTCTACTCTGGAACCTTTCCATCCTCCTTCAAACATGCAACAGTCATACCATTACTCAAAAACAGCAAGCTTGACCCTACCTGTCTTTCTAACTATCGACCTGTCTCCTGCCTTTTGTCTCTAAACTCCTTGAATGTCTTGTATTCTCTCGCTTGCTCCATTTTCTCAACACCTTTTCTCTCCTAGACCCTCTACAATCTGTCTTCTGCATTGCTCACTCCACGGAAACAGGCCTCACTAAAATAACTGACAACCTCCATGCTGCCAAAGACAGAGGTCATTACACTCTGCTCATATTACTCAACCTCTCTGCAGCATTTGACACCGTGGACCACCCTCTTCTCCTTCACATTCTCCATACTCTTGGTATTCGGAACAAAGCTCTATCCTGGATCTCATCTTACCTCTCCCATCGTACTTTCAGTGTCTCTTCTGCTAACACCTCCTCCTCCTCTATTGATCTCTCTGTGGGGGTACCCCAGGTCTCTGTCCTGGGACCTCTTCTCTTTTCTCTGTTAACACTCTATCTAGGTGACCTAATAACATCTTTTGGGTTTAATCATCACCTCTATGCTGACGACACACAAATATACTTTTCAACACCTGACCTTACACCTGCTGTACAAACCAAAGTTGCTGAATGTCTCTCTGCTATATCATCCTGGATGGCCCTCCGCTGCCTTAAACTCAATATGGCTAAAACAGAGCTCCTCATACTTCCTCCCAAACCTGGCCCTACTACCTCCTTCCACATTACTGTTGGAACTACGATCATTCACCCAGTAGCCCAAGCACGCTGCCTAGGAGTCACACTCTACTCCTCTCTCACATTCTCTCCTCAAAACATTTCTAAAACCTGTCGCTTTTTCCTCCACAATATAACAAAGATACGCCCTTTCCTCTGTTACTCGACTGCTAAAACTCTGACTCAGGCCCTCATTCTCTCCCGTCTTGATTACTGTAACCTCCTGCTGTCCGGCCTTCCTGCCTCTCACCTGTCTCCCCTACAATCTATCCTAAACGCTGCTGCCAGAATCACTCTACTCTTTCCTACAGCTGCGGCCGAGCTTAGTCTAACACTTACCCGGTCTCGGCCGCAGCACATCTCGGGCGCGCGCCGTGGTGTCCCGCGCGCTCGCCGGAGCCTCGGAGGATCGGTCCTCCGATCGGGGCTTCCCCCTCCCCTCTCCGGGTCCACCGGGTCCCCCAGAGCCCCCCACCGCATCCCCCACATTGCGGGACACCAGGGCTCCCTTTGGGGAGCCCTGGGCACGCACGCCGTGCGCGCACGCTCCCGATGAAGCATGACCGCGCATCGGTGACGCGCGGCACGCCGAGGGGATTCTCCATCAAAGCCGGGAAACCTCGCGGCTTGCGGCTCTTGCCGCATTAGAATAAACTTGGTCGGTACTGTAGATCTGTCTCAGCATCTCCCCCATGAAATAACTCTCCTGGCTTCCGATCAAATCCCGCATCTCACACTCCATTCTTCTCCTCACTTTTAAAGCTTTACACTCTTCTGCCCCTCCTTACATCTCAGCCCTAATTTCTCGTTATGCACCATCCAGACTCTTGCGCTCTTCTCAAGGATGTCTTCTTTCTACCCCCTTTGTATCTAAAGCCCTCTCCCGCCTTAAACCTTTTTCACTGACTGCCCCACACCTCTGGAATGCCCTTCCCCTCAGTACCCGACTAGCACCCTCTCTATCCACCTTTAAGACCCACCTTAAGACACACTTGCTTAAAGTAGCATATGAATAGCACTGTGGATATTCTGAACACATGATACATAAAGCTTGGCCCCCTGCAGACGCACTTACCAGAACTCCCTCCTACTGTCTCTGTACGTTCTCCCTACCTACCAATTAGACTGTAAGCTCCTCGGAGCAGGGACTCCTCTTCCTTAATGTTACTTTTATTTCTGAAGCACTTATTCCCATGACCTGTTATTTATATTATCTGTTATTTATTTGATTACCACATGTATTACTACTGTGAAGCGTTATGTACAGTAGCGGCAGCTTTTATTTGATGTAATGCCGGCGGCATGCCGGGATCTACTCCGGCTGCCGCCAGTCAAAACCGCGCGCCGCCGCGTTTCCCCACGCACCCCCCCTCCACTTCGCGTGCATTTTACCCCCCCGTCCCGACCCCGAACCCGGCTCCTGCTCTGCCCCTTTGCTTCCCCGCACCCCCGCTTACCTTACTTTAATCTCCAGGGGTGTCGGGGAAGCCCGGGGATGCCGGGGAAGCCGGGGAAGCCGGGCGCGCACGTGACTGTGACGTCACAGTG
The DNA here is from genome assembly GCF_040206685.1 of Ascaphus truei. Taxonomy (NCBI): domain Eukaryota; kingdom Metazoa; phylum Chordata; class Amphibia; order Anura; family Ascaphidae; genus Ascaphus; species Ascaphus truei. The sequence goes on from NC_134486.1 coordinate 352,162,102, forward strand.
CGCCGCAACGCGCCGCGTCTCCACGCTTCGCACACGCATCCGGCCGGCGGCATTACTTCAAATAAAAGCTGCCGCTACTGTACATTAATGGCGCTATATAAATAAAGACATACAATACAATACTAGGGTGTGTTGTATTCAATAAATGACTAGAGTATTAGTAGTTTGGAATAATTTATCTAGTCAACTACTATGACTTTTACCTCTTACTTTTGTCATTTAATGTCTTTGATTCAATAATTAAATAATATGCAATTTGACTTATTGCATATTAGTTTCAATTATTAAAGATAAAGACGATGACATAAACTTGAAATACAAAAAATATTGGAAATGGAAAATATAGCGACTAGTCGTTACTATTAACTATGTCTATGCTTGATGATAAAGGAAAGTAGATACAATTTGGCATATTGCGTATGAACTGGGAAAATATACTAACACTGACTTGCAACCAAGAGAACCGTGATTACTCTAATGTAATAAAAAATTTGATAGTGGCTGTTAAATTATTAACTATGTCTATGATCATTGATTAGATTCATTTTCATTTATCATAATTCGCGTTATTTGACTTCAACAAAGGCTGTGTTATGGTTACTTTTGTTATTTATTATGTTATTTGTTATGTTACTTACTGTATGTTACTTTTGTTTCAAATTCATAATAATCCAATATGCCAAATTTGGAAACATTAAACTGGTAAATAGATGCTATCTGGCAAATTGTATATGAATTGGAAACAAAGGTCAATAACGCAGCTTTGAAATCTATAACCGTAATTACTCTAATATAATAATTAATGTCTGAGTCGTCATAATTATTATCTGTCTATAATTAATGAAAATATATCTAATCACGTTGTTTGATTTAAAAAAGGCAGTGTTATTGTTTGGTCTTTCTTTCAAAATCATAATTCTCCAATATGCATGCCAAATTGTGGGGTTTAATATGTATAGAAATGCAATTTGGCATATTACATACAAATTTGAAACAAAGGCCAATAATGCAGCCATGAAATCAAAAACGTTAATATAATTTAACAAATATAAAAAAAAGGGTTATTTTAACTATATCTATGATTGATGTGATTGATTGATATTAAAGGCCATTACCGCAGCCTTCTTTTACACAGCAAACATAACTGTAAATGTGTAATTGAAATAACTTTTTTGAACATGATTAACCAACTTTTTTTAATCTATGATTTTAGTGTTCAAAATGTGTCTTTGGATGTTTGGAAAAGGAGATACAGCGGGCTATGCACTAAGCTCCGATAAGTCATTTTAAGAGCCCAGTGTGCTCTTAGAACGTGATGTTCCACTGAACGCGATTCACAGACACACAAAAAACAGGCACTTTGCGTTCTAAAACTGACTTTTTTCTGTAAATTTTTCAAAGTCCAACTTTGCTCATACAATAACCTGTTTGCGTTCAATTCTGCCCTTCTCCGGGATTCACTAAGCTATGCAAACTTATCGTACGCGAAAGTTGCGTTTAAAAAAGCTCGCCAGCTAAAGGCAGCCGTTAAAAAAGCTGGACTTTGAAAAAAAAAATTGTCTACATTTTTGCATGCGCAACCCCCATACAACAGGCCGGCGAGTGTCCCCGGCTGACCCCGCGGGTGTCCCCGAGGGAGGCCGGGGGTCCCGCGGGTGTCCCCGGCTGACCCCGTGGGGGTCCCCAGCTCACCAAGCAGGTGTCCCCGCTGGAGTACGGGGTCCCCGTGGGAATGCGGGGGACCCCGTGGGAGTTCGGGGGTCCCCGCGGCCGTCCCGGTGTCCCCGCGGGAGTCCGGGGTACCCGCAGGCCTGCGGTACTAATGTTGTGCCTCCAAAAAAATAAACAATATTTCTAACTAAATACACCCCCCTCCCCCCACCCCCTAACACATACAATACAGAAATGGGCAAAATTACTATTATCCACATATGGATAATAATGCATTTGCCCATTTATAATACATATAAATTACAATAAATACAGTAAATACATATTACACTTACCTTTTCCAGGCACCTACGATGAAGGGCGTCTTCATCCTCATCTTCAACCTGCCCATGTCCCTCCGGTGCTGCAAAACATACACAACAATCAAAATAGCCAATGTAATGTCCTCTAACCCCTTAATCACCTTAGCGGTCATTAACCGCTGCAGTCATTAAGGGGTTAACCCACCCTCACTCACCACTCGGGAGGCCTAAATACCGTCCCCCACTACCCATCCCATGAGGCCTAACCACCCTCACCCACTAACCCAGGCGGGAGGCCTACCCATATACCCTTGGGGCCAATACCCCCTTCCCCCACCCCCAGTATCCACAAGAAAAACAATCCACAGCCCCACAATAAACATCATTATATTTATTAAATACATAACCCACCCCCTGTGCCCCCCCATAAATAAATGATTTATTATTTTACATACAGGGTTAATACCCCAAGCCCACGGGAGTCCCCGGTGGCCCTGATGGGTGTCCGTAGACCTCACAGTAGCCCAGCACCATGTTTCAAACAGGGTCTGGAGGCCTACGGGTGGTCCCCGCCAGGCACCGTGGTCTACCAGGTTGTCTCCGCGGGTCACCGCGGGCCACAATGTCGTCTCCACGGGTAGGCCCATGGCTGTGTCGGGGACTCCGGGTTAGACCCACAGGTGTCTGACGGGCCTCGGGTGGTTCCCACAGGGGTATGGGGGCCCACGGGTGGTCCCTACAGGTCCGCGGTGCCCCCAGGTGGGGCCACCAGTTCTTCCCCGCAGGTATCCCCCCCCGAGGAGACCTCAGGTGGTCTCCAGAGGTCCCACGCAGGCCAAAAGGAACCAACCCTGTATGTAAACAAAATAAACCTGACCTATACATTAAATACATCAATCCCCCCCCCCCCCAACACATACAGTACAATAATATGCAAAATAACTAGTATCCAGATATGGATAATAGATTATATGACCATTATTAAAAACATAAATCATCAGAAATGAATGGAGTTCTACTTACCCCATGGCAATGGTGGGCATCCGGGCATCAAACTGTCACCGTTGGCAAAACAAAAACATACCAAATATGTTCAAATGCCAGTTAACCACTTAATCACCTTAGCGGATAATAACCGCGACAGTAATTAAGGGGTTAACCCACCCTGCCCCCATTCATTTGTACAGTGGGGATATATATATACATACATAACACCAATATACAAATAAATGGTTCAGGATTACATAAACATGTATAAATCAAAACATGAAATCAGAATCTCAACATCAGCACATTGCAATCAAATTAAGCCTGCAGCACATTTGATCTTCACATTAAAACACCACAGCACTTTTAAAAATAAATTATAGCTCCTCTCCCAACACACCAGCACCTAGACAAATATATATAAAATCTCAAACAATTGCATTTGAGTGTGTACATGATGCAATTTATCTGTGCATCATGTAACACTATGCAAAATCAATTTCAAAATAAAATACACAATGAACAATGTCCCCTAATCACCAATGCCATCCACAAAATCAAATAGAAAGTGAGCAACATAAATACATTTACCATCAATCAATCAATTTCCTAAACCAATTATAATACAATCCAAATCAATTATACAATTCCCTATTCAATTCCTAAAGCCAAACCATTGGCAAAATAATTCTAATTGAAAGTAACCACCATCATTCAAATCTAACTACCAGAAATAAGCCATTAAAAATAACATGTAACTAAATAAAAATTACATTACACACACCAATGTATAAATAAAGCTGCTAAATACATTAGAAATACATGAGATACATAAACATTAGCAAAACAATCATTTATTATCCCTGTATGTATATCCATATAGATATACATAACATACAGGGGCAATAAAAGAGCATAATAAACAATGAATGTACATCCAAAAATCACATACAATACACCCATTCAGTGTCCCTGAATGTATGTATATCCATAGGGATGTAGATCAATTCAAGGGCATGGTACAGTAGCCAATCAGAGCGTGGGAATGTAATCTCAACTCTGATTGGCTGAAGCAAAGTCTCTGTCACATGGTCTACCAGAGCCAATCAGAGTTGGGATTTCGTTCCCACGCTCTGATTGGCTACCGTACCATGTGTCGCCGGCCATCTTAGTTTTGATGACATCATCTTAAAGGCAATTGAAGCTCAGCCATTCTGATTGGCTGGCGTCATTGCCTTTAAAGGACGTCATCCAAAAAAAAAATTCCCCCAAAAATCACATGGTTTTCACGGCCCAATCAGGGCCGTGGGAACCATTTGACAAAAATGTGACATCATAAGCTTATAAAAGCCTATGTCGTCTCATTTTGAAGCCAGACGCCGAGGAGGGAAGACCTCCCCTCCTAAGAAGAGAATAAGGGTGTGGCGTAAGAAGATGGAAGAAGATGGAAGAAGACAGTGAAGACCCCAAACAAGAAAAGAAGACCCCAAGACTTACGAAAAGGATTACAAATAGAAGAAAGAAGACACAGACGTGGATTGTAATGGTTTTTTATTTTATGGTTACCTTTGGATTTGGTTCGAGAGCTTCCGGTTCCCCTGGATTTCGGTGAGTGGGCATCTAATGGTAACTAAACAAAATATAAGTATATTATTTTAATTTTTACAGGTTTTTTTATTTTTTTTCAAGTGTATTTTTTTTATTTCCATTTAATGCCCCTGAATTGATCTATGTCCCTATGGATATAGATACATTCAGGGACACTGAATGGGTGTATTGTATGGGATTTTTGGATGTAAATGCATTGTTTATTATGCTCTTTTATTGCCCCTGTATGTTCTGTATATCTATATGGATATACATACAGGGATAATAAATGATTGTTTTGCTAATGTTTATGTATCTCATGTATTTCTAATGTATTTAGTAGCTTTATTTATACATTGGTGTGTTTAATGTAATTTTTATTTAGTTAAATGTTATTTTTAATGGCTTATTTCTGGTAGTTAGCTTTGAATGATGGTGGTTACTTTCAATTAGAATTATTTTGCCAATGGTTTGGCTTTAGGAATTGAATAGGGAATTGTATAATTGATTTGGATTGTATTGTAATTGGTTTAGGAAATTGATTGATTGATGGTAAATGTATTTATGTTGCTCACTTTCTATTTGATTTTGTGGATGGCATTGGTGGTTAGGGGACATTGTTCATAGTGTATATTTTTTTTAATTGATTTTACATAGTGTTACATGATGCACAGATTAATTGCATCATGTACACACTCAATACAATTGTGTGACATTTGATAAACATTTGTCTAGCTGCTGGTTTAATTGTAAGATGCAATGTGGTGATTTTCAGATTAAGATTTCATGTTTTTATTTATGCATATTTTATGTGTTTCATAATGGGCAAATAATCTATTATCCATATCTAGATAATAGTTATTTTGCCCATTACTGTATTGTATGTGTTAGGTGGCGGGGGGATGTGTGTTGTATATTGCTATGTTTATTGGGGGCAGTTGTCCCCAATAAACATCCTATTGTGCCTTAACCCCTTCATTGCCTTAGCGGGTAGCCGCTAAGGTAATGAAGCTGCTTTCATGTATTTTTATTAATAGTGTGCGGGAGCAGGGGGTCCCCTGAGCTGAACCGTATTGATTTCTGCCTCAGGGACCTCCTGCTTCCCGAGTTACAGGCCCCGATTTGGGTCATCAGTGCCGTTGTTGCCGCCATCTTTATAGAGCTCACGTCGCGTCTTGGATGCTATAAAGATGGCGGCGACATTGCCCTCCGATGCCCCATACCGGGGCCTATAACTCGGGAAGCAGGAGGTCTCTGAGGCAGAAATCAATGCGTTTCAGCTCAGGGGACCCCCTGCTCCCGCACACTATTATTAAAATGTACATTAATGCAACTTCATTACGATAGCAGATAGCCGCTACGGTAAGGAATTATTGTTTATTGATATGTGTGTTTTGACAGTAGTGTAGATGTGTAGGGGTCTCCGGAGCTGAACCGCATTGGTTTCAGGTCCGGGGACCCCTACTTCAGGAGATACAGGCCCCGTTATGGGGTGCCGGTATCCCCTGCAGAATTTAAATGTCACGGTCACGTGACACGGAAGCTTGAAAGAGCAGGGGATACCGGCACCCCATAACGGGGCCTGTATCTCCTGAAGTAGGGGGTCCCCGGACCTGAAACAAATGTTGTTCTGCTCGGGAGACCCCCTGTTCATGTACACTATTATTAAAATGATTTTATTTAGTGTACGATCGCCTGTAACAGCCTTGCATGGAGATACAGAATCTCCATGCAAATGTTACATGCGGCTTTTTTTTCTATCAGCTAGCGTACGTAAAGTTTAAGAACGCTAGCAGGGGGAAAAATCTTGCACGTACGATAAGCCAGTTTTTGTCCCGTCCGAGAGAAAACGGGCTTCAGGCCTTAGTGAATCGCGTCTCCGGCTTCACTTTGTATCGGACGTGATTTTTTATTTCAACCAGACACAAAAGCACGGAGCTTAGTGCATAGCCCCCCCAGTATTGTTCAACAAGTGTTAGGCTACCTAGGAACCCTTGGGTTCCACGGGTATCTCTAAAGGGTTCCCTGCAATTTGCAAGTCATTTTAAATTTGTACCAAATAGAGACGAGCACATCTGATATCAGACACGGTACTAGAGAGGGATGGGATTCCTCGGGATTTCATTATATAATTATAGAGTTCCTTAATTAACAAAAAGATTGAAAAACACTATCCTAAGATTTCACCACTAAGATAGTGAGGGATTATTGATGATTATAATTATCTTCGATGTTACACAATCGAGGATGGTGCACCACAACATCAAACTTGTATAGTCTAGTGTAACCAGTGTCAGAAGCTAGTACACAATTCACATCACATCTGTTCTGCAGTGACAGACCCCGACAGAAAGACAAAAAAGTCATAGGAATTAATTTTTCAATTATAAATTGGGACTGAAACAATTGCTTTCAGGATGAATATGGAGAGGATGAAGGATCTCCATCATCAGTCACTGCTAGATGTAGAACTAAAGGGATGGTATCATCAACGTGCATACAGCCTAATCGACTTTGTTCCAAAACACAAACTTCTTAGGGATGTGTTAGTATCATGCTTTTTGACATTCAATGTCAGATTCTCAAAAAGTGACTCTCCCCTACTAACAATGTGCCCACAGCACATATATTGCACCCTTATACCAAGCCATTCACAAGAATACAATGTACTGTATGATCTGTGGCACTGGACACTGTCAAAATCTAAAGCCTACTTAATCTCCCTGTCACTCCCTGTCTCCTTTGTCTCTGGGCTGGTGGTGGTCAAACTGGGAGAGAAGGAGCATGTTCCACAAGGGGGCAGATGGGTGGAGAAGCAGCAGAGTCACTTCTCAGAACAGTGGTGGACTACGTATCCGGCCTAGGTCTGGTGTGCTGTAGAAAAAATTGTCAATGCCTTCTACCCCTGGGGGTTGTCATGGCTGTGGTGGTGGTTGCTCTTGCACGATGACCCAGAGATCGATCATGACATCTGGAGAGATCTATAGTGTATAGGTAGACATAATGTCCATGCATTGATGCATCAGAATACAATCCACAGGTAGATAATTTCATCAATAATCTTCTTTGAATCCCTTGGTAGTGAGCAATTTACATTAATCTTGAAGATATATTCTATTTTTGCTCTTAAGGTATATAGAGCATTGATAGTATACAAGACAATGATTACCTGTAGCTCATGATATAGTAGTCGCCTGGGTGGGCTAATAAAAGTGCGATTTATAGGGTACTTGGGGGACACAACAACCCAAAGGTAAAAGTGCACCCCCGTTCACCACCACACTTAAATGAAACTACTTAGAGCATACAGGATATCTGGTACTAAAAGGTATAATAGAAATCCATGGATAACTCACTGTTTAAGTAGAGGCTCAGCGGAGCCTATATCCAATAATTGCAGATAAAAGCTCATCCAGGCATGCATCCAGCTATGGTAAATGATAGCAGGAAGAGGTAACCTCATATGAGGAATAAGCGGAGCACTGCAGGCAGGGTTGGACGCATGTGGAAACGGCACACCATTGATAATAAAAAATCAAATTTATTAAGTGACTAGAGACATCACAAAAAAGGAGCAGAACTGTTCACTCTGATGCGTTTCGGGCCGTGGCCCTTTGTCAAAGAGTATAACCCGTTCTGGCATATGTATGTGTTTAAATAGAAAGAGTAGCTGATTAATACCGTCCGAAACCGGAAATGACGCAAGCGGAACTCTGTATTAGTCTCGCGAGATCTTCCAGTAATCTGGAGACCTTGGTAGACGATCTGAGTTGTCACTATAGCGCCATCTGGTGGAGAGGACCAATAAGTAGAAAACAACACAAATACCAGAAAACCAAGTGTGCACCATAGCAGCAGTCTCCATAGCGAATGGCTTCAGAGATAGATCGATCTCATGTATTGACTAATATATATATAGTCAACAATGAGGTCCATAGTCATTCAGATATAAGGAGTAGTCATTCTAATAGACAAAAACTGATGTGGTGCACACAGGAAAAATATTACAAACATGTTATTAACACAATACATGTACAATCTATAGAGAAACTTTATTTTAAACCTAAATTAAAAAATGATGATCAAGAAAATAAGACAGGGTTAAAAACAATCTGCAGAAGGATATATACGCTGATAGATTAATAGCATATAGACATATAACTCACAGTATATGAGTATATATACACTGTATCTGTATAGTATCATAACATAACAATACAGCGATATATTCCTCTCGGTCTGACACATTATATAATCATATACCCAAACTAAGATACTTTAAGAGCATCATAAATTGTATATACTTATTTTGTTGTGTATATGTAAAGTAAAAATATTCACGTATCATGAAATACACCAATATATTCTATGACCATAATAGAACTTGAAGACTTAATATCACTTGGTAATGATATCTAGACACAGACTTATATACATAATCGATTTCAAAGATTTAAAGTTGATTAAAGAAATTGATTACTAGAACATTGTGATATCTATTGGGTATTAGATCTTCTGACTAATATGTAATAAGTATACAGTATATTAACTGGATGGACAAACATATACAATACAGGATTCGCTAAATCAATTTCATAATACATATATAATTTAACGAGGGATGAACACTGGAACATCCTTTAATGTATCTTAAGTACTTACTCAGTACAAAAAAATGTTTAAGCTCCCAATCAGTGTTCATCCCTCGTGGGGACAGTGATCCTAGGGAGTGAATCCAATACATTTCTCTGCGATTCAGGGCAATTTCTCTATTTCCACCCCTGGTAGGTGGTTTGATATTTTCAAGAGCACTAAATGGGAAGTTTCTTATATCTCCAGAGGGGCATGTAGAGAAATGCCTTGACACAGGATATCTATCATCCTTCTGTTTAATGGACCTTAGATGTTAAGATATCCTCAGTTTCAGGGGACGTATAGTTCTCCCTATATATTTACTGCCACAACCGCATTTTAGCATGTAGACAACGAAATTAGAATTACAAGTAATAAGAGATCTAATTTTTTATGTCTCTTTGGTATGGACATTTTTAATCTGTTTTAATGGAGCTGCAAAGCGACACATATTACAGTTACCACATTTTTTAAAGCCTTTAAGTTTAGTAAGTTCTTTTATCCTTTTAATTAGTCTGTATTAGACTTGGTGATAAGAAGTGCCCAAGAGCCTTTGCTCTTCTAAACACAAATTTTGGTGGTTTCTTAACTATGTTTTTAAGCTCATCATCGAGACAAAGTACGTTCCAATGTTTCAAAATAATTTTTCGAATCTGTTCAGATTGTCTACTATACAGTAGGTTGAAATGAATAAAGGTGCCAATTCATTAGAAAATTCATCTCTAGGTTTTTTGTTCTGTCTTAGTAAATTGTTACGATTAGAATGTAGAGCATTAGTATATGCTGAATCAATATGTGTTTCTTTATATCTTCTTGATATAAATCTATTTTTAAGTTCAATAGATCTATCGATAAAGGCCTTATCTGTTGAGCATACTCAACGTAAACGTAAAAATTGGGCTTTGGGAATCCCTTTAATAAGGGGTTTTGGATGTGCACTTGAAGCTTGGAGAAAGGAATTAATTTTGCGGTGAAGATTTGTTTGAATGGTACAATCCATATCGATATATAGACAGACATCTAAGCAATTAATATGGTGTCTGTTAGATTCAAAAGTGAATTTTAGATTGTAAACATTTTTATTGAGGTAGTCAATAAACAAAACCAATTCTATATTGATACCTTTTCATATCAGAATCATGATGCAGGAATTCGTGGATGGCGGTGCAACTGCCTTGGAAAAAAGCGTGGGACCAGAGATTGCAGGGTACTGGGTACAAAAGTTTATTGGCACATAAAAAACAGCACAGCAAGCACTCTGTCGCGTTTCAGCCGCGAGGGCCTTTGTCATACTTTTTGACAAAGGCCCCCTTTGCTGAAACGCGTCAGAGTGCTTGCTGTGCGGTTTTTTATGTGCCAATAAACTTTTGTACCCAGTACCCTGCAATCTCTGGTCCCACGCTTTTTTCCAGGCAGTTGCACCGCCATCCACGAATTCCTGCATCTTTTACTCCTTCGGTAGGAGCACGCCCAACAGCACCTAGACCTCCAGCAAATCATTCATGTGAGTTTGCTTTCCTTTTTCCATTTTGTGTTTTTTTCCTTTTGTTTCATGTGTTTTTTCCCCTTCTCCTTTCCTCTTTACCCCCTACATATTGACTTTTCCCATGGTGATATTGATTTTATCATTGACACATAGGCTACTGTTGTTAGTATTTCAGTTTATTAAAATTATTCATATTCACTCCATTGGTGTTTTTCAGTATCATTAGCTAAGAGACAGAGAGTGCTGGTACTATTTTTGTTTTTTAGTACTTGTGAGGGGAATAAGGGTCCCCTCCTGTTCCGTGCACCCTGCAAACCTACTTAGTTTCCCAGTCAGAGTGCTGTCTATCACCCCCCCTTTCTGCAATTCATGTGAGTTTACTCCTATTTTATATTAAGTTTATCCAATTTCACTGCATCATTGCACCTTTAGCCAGTGACACCCATACAAGATATACCTATTTAAAGGTTAATGGGAGTCCACACAGAGTGGCTTTTAAGGGTCTGAAAGTGACATTACTGATTGGAAGGTCTGATTTCAAGCATGCTGTTTTTTTTCTGGAAAGACAATTGTGATATAAGGACATATTCATACATGGACATTCCGTGTGAGCATTGCATAGGAGTCATTTCTCCTATTCTATCACCATATCAGAATCAAATCATCGATGAAACGACGATAAAAAATGATGTTATTTCGATATGGATTGTTGTCCCCAAAAATAAAAATAGACTCCCAGAATCCCATAAATAAATTTGCATAGGATGGGGCAAATGAAGTGCCCATTGCAGTGCTTCGTGTTTGAAGATAGTAGGTGGTGTCAAAAAGAAAATAATTGTGATTTAATAAAAATGATATAGCATCTATAATAAAAGTGATTTGTGCTTGTGACAGAGTGGATTTATCTAAGTAGAATTGTGTTGCTTGAATGCCTTGTGTATGGTTAATGCTTGTATATAATGACATAAAGTCTAAAGTGACCCAAGTATAGTGTGTGTTCCAGGTGAGTGTAGAAATAACATAAAGTAAATCAGACGAATCTCGAAGGTAAGAAGGTAAACTATGAACTAGTGGCTGTAGAAATGAATCCACGTATCTAGATAGACCATCTCCAAAAGATCCAATGCTCGAGATGATAGGTCTGCCTGGAGGGCAGATCAGCGACTTATGGATCTTTGGGAGATGGTGAAAAATAGGTACAATGAGATGAGTGACTGTGAGAAATGAGGACTCATTATCATTTAACACTCGCAATTCATTTCCCAAGTCAATGAGAGATAAATAATCAGCAAGAAAATTATTTGTCGGATTGGACGTGTCTCTGATAGGAGCTTTGATCGCTTAGTTGTCGTAAAGCTTCTGTAATATAGTTGTCTACATGTTGTACAACTATGGCCCCGCCTTTATCGGCTCTCTTAATTATTAACTCTTTGTTCCTTTTCAGAGTCTCAAACTCTAATAATTCCTCACTGGATAGATTATTGTATCCAGTAGGAGAGAAAGTATACCCTTTAGCCAGAATCTGTAGATCCCTCTCTACCATCCTTTCAAAAGTTTGAAGATGTGGTCCTCTATTGAAGGCTGGATTAAATGTGGATTTATTTTTAAAGGTAGAGTGTTTTGTACCTACCAGAAATAGAGAGGGATCAACATCGCCGGCAGAGTCTTGATCTTGTGTAGCTTGCTCTTGTAATTAATCATTGAGGTCTTGTAGAGCTGCCTGATCTGAAAAGGAAGAAAGACTCATAGATTGATTAGTATGTGATCCTAGAACCTCCTGCGAGCTATCAGTAGGGGTATCTATAGTATCAACTAAAGTTGTATTCTGTGTTCTTTTACAAAAAATTTTTTAAGGGATAGTTTCCGTATGAAGCGTTGGAGATCAATGGTCATATCAAACAGTTCAAAGTTGTCACTGGGGACAAAGTTCAATCCTCTGTTGAGGAGTGATATGGCACCATCGGTTAATGGGATACCTGAAATATTAATAACAATTTTATTATCTGGATCTACATGATCTTTTTCCTTTTTTGGGGGGTGCCGCTTCTTCTTCGATCGTCTAGTCCTCGTCCCCCATTTTTTGACTCATATTCATCATCATTAGTAGAGGAATGAGCATAGGACTTCCTAGATCGTCGTGAATGATCTTTGGCTTTGTAGGATTCATCTCCAGATGATTCACCTCTGTTGCCCTCCTCGCTCCTGGAAAAGGATACAGTCTGATATTTGTTGTCACTGTATGATATATCTGAAATACTAGATATATCTGAATGTCTATTCTTAAGGATTGATTTAGACGGTCACTGTTTGTTAGATTGTCCTCCCTTTTTATTATGACCTTTATTGGATGATCGATTTTGCTGGTATTGAGTTCTTTTCATTTTTGGTCTTTGACAGATATACACTTGATTTTTTTCATAATCACTACGATTCCTGGTAAATTTATTCTGTTTTTTCAACATTAGGTCTTTTTCAAGGTCATTTATATTTTTGTCATATTTTTGTCAAAATCACTAAAACCCTCTTCATCCTGAAATTTATCAAGATTTGACTCGAGGTTTTTTATAATTATTTGTAGGGACTCTTTCTCTTGGGTTTTCAGCTGAACGATAAGCTTCATCAACCTAATGGAGCAATCGTCAAGGATTTTAGTCCAATTATCTTGAGATTCTTTAGATTGAAAACCACAGGATGGCATTTTAGTAATCCTCAATCCTCGTGGTATTCTTTTAGCTAGGATATAATTTTCTAGGGAGATAATCTCTCATCCTAGTCTAGTGTCCATGGCTAGTGTTTTCTCTAAACGGGAGAAATATATTGTTAGATCAGCATTATTTGCACATTTGTGTGTGTAATGTCGTATATTTGACTGAGTTTCATCAGGAACTTCTGTGTCAGATTCAATGGTGGATGTCTCTCCAAAAAAATTCACTTTATTTAAAATAATTTTTTTGAATGATTCAAAGAATCTTAAGGTGTGAAGTATGCAGGTATATTAATAATAGATTTCATCTGTTAGGTATCGTGCAACCAATATTTTCAATCAATAGTGTATAGGTAGACATAAAGTCCATGCATCGGTGCATCAGAATACAATCCACAGGTAGATAATTTCATCAATAATCTTCTTTGAATCCCTTGGTAGTGAGCAATATACATTAATCTTGAAGATATATTCTATTTTTGCTCTTAAGGTATATAGAGCATTGATAGTATACAAAACAATGATTACTTGTAGATCATGATATAGTAGTCGCCTGGGTGGGCTAATAAAAGTACAAGGTACAAAACACTTTAAAAATAAATCCACATTTAATTCAGCCTTCAATAGAGGACCGCATCTTCAAACTTTTGAAAGGCTGGTAGAGAGGGATCTACAGATTCTGGCTAAAGGGTATACTTGCTCTCCTACTGGATACAATAATCTATCCAGTGAGGAATTATTAGAGTTTGAGACTCTGAAAAGAAACAAAGAGTTAATAATTAAGAGAGCCGATAAAGGCGGGCCATAGTTGTACAACTGTAGACAACTATATTACAGAAGCTTTACGACAACTAAGCGATCAAAGCTCCTATCAGAGACTTACGTCCAATCCGACAAATACATTTCTTGCTGATTATTTATCTCTCATTGACTTGGGAAAGAAATTGCGAGTGTTAAATGATAATGAGTCCTCATTTCTCACAGTCACTCATCCCATTGTACCTATTTTTCACCATCTCCCAAAGATCCATAAGTCTCTGGTCTGCCCTCCAGGCAGACCTATCATCTCGAGCATTGGATCTTTTGGAGATGGTCTATCTAGATACGTGGATTCATTTCTACAGCCACTAGTTCACAGTTTACCTTCTTACCTTCGAGATTCGTCCAATTTACTTTATGTTATTTCTACACTCACCTGGAACACACACTATACTTGGGTCACTTTAGACGTTATGTCATTATATACAAGCATTAACCATACACAAGGCATTCAAGCAACACAATTCTACTTAGATAAATCCACTCTGTCACAAGCACAAATCACTTTTATTATAGATGCTATATCATTTTTATTAAATCACAATTATTTTCTTTTTGACACCACCTACTATCTTCAAACACGAGGCACTGCAATGGTCACTTCATTTGCCCCATCCTATGCAAATTTATTTATGGGATTCTGGGAGTCTATTTTTATTTTTGGGGACAACAATCCATATCGAAATATCATCATTTTTTTATCGTCGTTTCATCGATGATTTGATTTTGATATGGAAAGTTAGCAATATAGAATTGGTTTTGTTTATTGACTACCTCAATAAAAATGTTTACAATCTAAAATTCACTTTTGAATCTAACAGACACCATATTAATTACTTAAATGTCTGTCTATATATCGATATGGATTGTACCATTCAAACGGATCTTCATCGCAAAATTAACTCTCGCAATTCCTTTCTCCAAGCTTCAAGTGCACATCCAAAACCCCT
Source organism: Ascaphus truei (assembly GCF_040206685.1). Lineage (NCBI taxonomy): Eukaryota > Metazoa > Chordata > Amphibia > Anura > Ascaphidae > Ascaphus > Ascaphus truei. The sequence goes on from NC_134486.1 coordinate 352,177,240, forward strand.
TATTAAAGGGATTCCCAAAGCCCAATTTTTACATTTACGTAGAGTATGCTCAACAGATCAGGCCTTTGTCGATAGATCTATTGAACTTAAAAATATATTTATATCAAGGGGATATAAAGAAACACATATTGATTCAGCATATACTAATGCTCTACATTCTAATCGTAACAATTTACTAAGACAGAACAAAAAACCTAGAGATGAATTTTCTAATGAATTGGCGCCTTTATTCATTTCAACCTATAGTAGACAATCTGAAAAGATTCTAAAAATTATTTTGAAACATTGGAACGTACTTTGTCTCGATGATGAGCTTAAAAACATAGTTAAGAAACCACCAAAATTTGTGTTTAGAAGAGCAAAGACTCTTGGGCACTTCTTATCACCAAGTCTAATACAGACTAATAAAAGGATAAAAGAGCTTACTAAACTTAAAGGCTTTAAAAAATGTGGTAACTGTAATATGTGTCGCTTTGCAGCTCCATTAAAACAGATTAAAAATGTCCACACCAAAGAGACATAAAAAATTAGATCTCTTATTACTTGTAATTCTAATTTCGTTGTCTACATGCTGAAATGCGGTTGTGGCAGTAGATATATAGGGAGAACTATACGTTCCCTGAAACAGAGGATATCTGAACACCTAAGGTCCATTAAACAGAAGGATGATAGATATCCTGTGTCAAGGCATTTCTCTTCCCGTCCCCCGGGGATATATAAGAAACTTCCCATTTAGTGCTCTTGAAAATATCAAACCACCTACCAGGGGTGGAAATTGCCCTGAATCGCAGAGAAATGTATAGGATTCACTCCCTAGGATCACTGTCCCCACAAGGGATGAACACTGATTGGGAGCTTAAACATTTTTTGTACTGAGTAAGTACTTAAGATACATTAAAGGATGTTCCAGTGTTCATCCCTCGTTAATATTGTGAATATATATGTGAATATTTTTACTTTACATATACACAACAAAATAAGTATATACAATTTATGATGCAATTTATGATGCTATCTTAGTTTGGGAATATTATTATATAATGTGTCAGACCGAGAGGAATATATCGCTGTATTGTTATGTTATGATACTATACAGATACAGTGTATATATACTCATATACTATGAGTTATATGTCTATATGCTATTAATCTATCAGCGTATATATCCTTCTGCAGATTGTTTTTAACCCTCTCTTTTTTTCTTGATCATCATTTTTTAATTTAGGTTTAAAATAAAGTTTCTCTATAGATTGTACATGTATTGTGTTAATAACATGTTTGTAATATTTTTCCTGTGTGCACCACATCAGTTTTTGTCTATTAGAATGACTACTCCTTATATCTGAATGACTATGGACCTCATTGTTGACTATATATATATTAGTCAATACATGAGATCGATCTATCTCTGAAGCCATGCGCTATGGAGACTGCTGCTATGGTGCACACTTGGTTTTCTGGTATTTGTGTTGTTTTCTACTTATTGGTCCTCCCCATCAGATGCGCTATTGCGACAACTCGGATCGTCTACCAAGATCTCCAGATTACTGGAAGATCTCGCGAGACTGATACAGAGTTCCGCTTGCGTCATTTCCGGTTTCGGATGGTATCAATCAGGTACTCTTTCTATTTAAACACACACATATGCCAGAACGGCATTATACTCTTTGACAAAGGGCCACGGCCCGAAACGCGTCAGAGTGAACAGCTCTGCTCCTTTTTTGTGATGTCTCTAGTAAATTAATAAATTTGATTTTTTATTATCAATGGTGTTCCGTTTCCACATGCGTCCAACCCTGCCTGCAGTGCTCCGCTTATTCCTCATATGAGATTACCTCTTCCTGCTATCTGGAGAGATTTGATGCAGCCTCTTCCAAACGTCATGGTGCTTATTTCACAAATGCTGCCAGAAACCACTCATCCCCAGGCATCCTCCACACCTGCCCCTGCATACCACTGCTTCACAACGCATGCAGTGGACCACCTCAGGAGCTCAATCAGCCATGGTGGGGAAATAGAAAGTATTGCCACACCATTTTCTTGGCTCCTCTGGGCAGGCAACTGCACCCCTGTGATGCCTGTGTGATAGGAGAGGACCCTGGAATGCCAGTAGGGAAAGCCTTGGGACTTACACAGTAACGTTCACATTCCACTACCTCACCTTCATCAGGACGCCACTGTTCTCTAAGCACATTGGAAGAGCCACCAATGTCATCCTCAGCTTCTACAAATTCCATTGGGGAACAACCTGGACCAGACAGGATTATAACAGTCACAACCTATTGACTGCTAGATGGGCTCCCTTATACCCTACCCACTTCACCTGCCAGCAGTTGAACCTCCTAAACCCCATCCCCACTTGTTGAAACTTTCAGTACACAAGCAGGAGCAGCAGAAGCAGCAGTACAGGTTCTGGGCATAGCCAATTCAGGTGGTGAATCTAAAAACCACATCCAGGGCCACAGTGTTAAAACCTGTTATGCTGTTCCCAAACAGATTAGAACTGTACACTGTTCTGACAACCCCAACACCTGCCTGATTTACAAGCACATGCAATACGCATCAAATCCTAGGCATGCACCTGTTCAAGCAACAGGTGATCCAGTGTGCTGCAAGCCTCAAGTGTCTTTGTCACGGTCAGGAAGGAATTGGGTGAGGTCAATGACAATTAGGAAATAGCTGAGGACAAAGGTAAATTAACATTGGAGATTAAAACACAGTCCCCACCCAAAAAACAAATCAACTCTACTACCTGCTTCCTCTGAAATAAGACTACTTTCCACAATAACCTTCCCGCTGATGAAGGCTGAACAGATGCAGGAGCAGGCAGTTCCTGAGGTACACTGGCGACACACTTTATTCGAGCTTGGCTAGTCCCAGGAATTCGGGTATACCCGGGTGTATTGAGGTTTGTGACTGTTTTCTGCCCAAGTGCATTGAGTTATTTTCCAAGCAGGGATTGAAGCATTTTATTCCCGCTGGCTGCAATACTGCACAGTATATATATATATACTGCATTACAATTCATGAATTTATGCCATCTGGTAGACACGCGAAGCATTGCAGCCTATTAAATCCTAATCATTATCATTTAACAGATCAGCCGCCCATCAGCCAGGCATGAACCCAGGCTGGGAAGGCAAATGCAACGGGGCTTGTCAGAGGTGAGGAGCGGCGCATTCCAGGTATCTGCCAGGTACATACCGGGTATTTGCTCGAATAAAGTGTGTCGGTGCAGTACGCACACAACCATGATTGAAGCCGTCCCAGTAGTATGCCTACTCCATCGCATGGTACCAGCAGGAACCGTCACTGGTACTGTACATCAACCGCTGTTAAGGCTCTTCTGCCCACATTGACAACAATGCCTAAAACAGTTGTTGGCGATTAGTCTGAAACTCTTCATTAATCTCACAGGATGGGCATGGGCAGAGCCCCTTGTTCCCTGACTGCCTGTGTCATCATTCATAATATTTATTTAATTTATTTTAAATGGAACATGTTTAAAAACAAAGACAATAATATTAATAGATCATTTAAAAAAATGAGTTCCGTGTTGTTTTTGTGTGTTATGTGTATGTAGTATGTCTCTCTCTCTGCTGTCAGTGCCTGTCCTATCTCACCTGCTCCTCTCTAGAACAAATTCATACTGAATGAAAAACCCATGAGAGGAACAACTATATACAGTACAGTAGTGTACTTACTCGGTTCTAACCCGGTGAACCATCCTATAGACTTTTGACTTTCCTTGAGCATGATACCAAATGCAGCGTAGTATAACCTGGATGCCCCTTGCTGCAGCAACCATTGGATTCTCATGGTAGGGAATCCCTTACAGTACATTATTTTTATTCTAGTTTCTTTTTTTCATTATTTGGGTCATAGTTGCTATACAGAATATACTATTGAATTTTTAACACAGCTTCATTATGCAGGTTTTATACAGGTATCGTAAGTGTGCTGTAGCAGTAAAGCAATAGGTATAGTCCTAATATTTCTAACTTGCCACTATAGACACCCAATAACCAACTCAGCCCTACCCAACGTCTCGTATTGTAAGTATGGAATGTTTCCCAGCCAATGGGAAGTGATCATCTTTTGAAACCTTAACAGAATAGACAACAGCTGTACTGTATATAAAGTTACACAGAAACTGCATTGTCATATAAACAGATATAAATGGCGGATCTCAGTGGCGGATTTGAAAATCTGCCGCCCCATGGCACTTACATGTGTCCTGCCAACTCATTGGTGCTGCCCTACATCTCCTTTGGAATCCCAGAATCAAATGATGCCACGGACGTCATAAATGTGATGTGCACAGCGTCACGTTGCTATGGTGACACGACTTCATGACGTAATTTGACATCACAATGTCATGTTGCCATGGCAGCAAGATGCCGTGTGACATCACGTTGGAGTGTCTGCAGTATCATTTGATGTTGGGATTCCAAATGAGTTGGAGGGCAGCACCAAGGAAGCAGCAGGACACATGTAAGTGCATTCCCATTAGGCCTGATAGGCCCGAGAGCATGGCAAATGCATATGAAGGCGGACATTGTTGCCACCCCAAAATGTTGCCGCCCTTGGCCTAGGCCTATCGGGCTTAATGGGAAATTCGCTACTGGCCGATCTAGATAATAACTCCTGCTGCATCTCTAATCTCTATCTTTTGCTTCTACAATGGATCAATTCAGCTTCTCCAGATGCAATGATCTGCTTATTGCTGTACCAGTTACAGCACAAAAGATGCTAAGGGGGCAAAGGATATTCCCATTAATACAAAATGACTCACGAACCCTAAAAACACTTGTACACATAATTAAGTGGGAAAAGAAAACCTAACGGAAGCATCCAAAGTGCTAAAGAGCCAGACTCTAGGACCAATCTGGAAGAAAAATAAGCTAGTGAGAATATATAGCCATTGATTTTTCCCAGGAAATCAGGTTCTGCACCAGGTATCACTATAGCACCCAGCTAACTCCAATTTGCACCCCACTTCAAACCCAGCTCACCCCACATCTTACCCAGCACACCCCATCAAGGACTAAGTCTAACTGTAACTGGTGCCTTGTTCAGGAACAGCATGGCATTGTCAAAGGTTTTTTTATGGACAATTGTGATACCGCTATACTTTACACACCTGTGGCCAGACCGACCACTGATCATGCACAGGTACCTGAGCAGGATCAGAAACTAGACTCAATGGCCAAATTTTTTTTTACCTTATGTTACAGAGGACGGACCATATGGTAAGGTGCGTGGATTGTTTCTAATCGCTTGTGGATAGACTGCTGCAAGAGAGATCATGACACCTACAGGAAGCTTCATCTCTCCCCCCCTCTCCCCCACCATGTGCCTCCAAGCAATACCGAGTTGATGAGAATACCATACAGCCTGAACAAACTGTCCTGCTCATTCAGTGAAGATTACATTGTGTCTTTGACCACCCCCCCACGCTATGCTATTGAGAATGATGACCTGCAAGAAAGTGCCATCCCGGAAGAGTTACCTGGGCCTCTTTGCCAAAGCACACCTACGGCACCTGAACCATGGAGGCATAAATGCACCTGTATCCCAGTCAGTGGAGTTCTAGTAGACAACTTCCCTCTTTCCCTAATACCCAGGGAAACTTTACAAATATATGCAACACTCTACAGGGGACACGTCAATTTACACAGTTAATATGTAAACATCATGTGGATCAGACATGCAGCTCCTCATTGTCTGAATGAATCTCAATAAGATAGTTGCACATGTGAGGAGGGATTCCACTACAAGTGCCAAACATCTGTCTTCCGGCATGAATACGGGACAGCTGATTTCAGCTCTCAATAGAAAGCAATCAAAAACTCCCTACTGTATTGTACTTGTGAGAGTCAATATCTATGAGAGATTCAAAAGTGTGAGAGGATTTCACTATAAGTGCCTATCTATCTCTCTCCCTGCATAAACCTGTGACAGCTGGGTTCAAAGAGCTGTTTAAATCAGCAATATGTGAATGTTTGAGAGCATTTACAACCTCCCTTGCTTTAACATTGAAGTTAATGACTTTTTAAAATTTATGATGTGCCTTTCAACAAACAATTAACACAGAAATAAGCCCTTTGGATTCTTTGCATTCAAGGTTTATCTGTGACACAGCCCAAACAGCTTTCTCTTGTCCTTACGATTTCAACGTGCTCTTATTAGAGGATTACACAGCGATACTCAAGAGTTTGAAATTTCAATTCTTCCACCAAGTCATGAAAAATATTTTGGTTTTCTGAGAAGATTAACTTAACTAAAGAGAGAGAACAGTGATACCCATTCGACCTAGACAGTGAAATGTTGGTTGGGGGTCAGTGCACTAGGGGAAAATGAGATATACCTGTAGTAGAGAGAAAGAAGCCTGGTCAAAAGTTATCTCCTAGATGAGGAGATGACAGGAAAGACCCCAATTGCATGCACTCATACACCTCAGTAAGAGTAATAGTGAGTTTAAGGATGAATAGGCTGAGTGAAGGATAGTGCCTACGAAGTAACATCATATACTGGAGTGATGTATATAGGCTGGTAGGAGAGTGGAACATATGAGGTACGGTCATAGTTGAAAGCTCTGATGGACTAGAGAACAAGCAACTATTCCACTTCAGTACTGAGTGAAGAAATGGATTATACTGTAGTTAAAAACAATGTTTAATATCTTACAAGGTTCTTAGATAATATATGAGCCATGGTGTGTGTGTGTGGGGGGGAGGGGGGTTGTTGGTGTGTAGGTGTGAAAGGTTGCGTCCCAGCCTTTGTTTAAAGAAGCAGCAGCATCAGACCCTGGGAAGAATGGAAGAGGCTTTTGCTGTTCTCTGAACCTTCTTTTTATTAGGTATTCCACATTCAGGTGTACAACAACCAGTTCCCCCAGCGTGATGTCTCCAGCCACAGAGAGTAGCCAGCAATATCTGCATTAGAAAGTTTGCATCCTTTCACTGAAGTTCCACAGATATCCTCATATCACATAGCAGCAATAAGGAGTGCATGAGGAGACAACCTCATATCACATAGCAGCAACAAGGAGTGCAGCACCCCAGGGAAAGAAACCCCTTCCCTTTTATTACTGGTTAATTTGGACCAAACCAAATTAGGTAAACCACACAGGGGAGTTGTCTCCCAAAACTTACACAATTTGCAAACATAATACACTTCACACAACATACAATTTTCTATAGCAAGCCCCCAAAACAGTACCTTTTTCAAACATCCCATGCATGTCTTTACTCTGCAAAATAAATGACATTCAGTATCACTTACTTAAATCCCTCCCCTCTATACCATGGTATAATCTACCCTGTGGTATGCAGGAAGGAAACGCCCTTTTCCTTTTTAACAGGGTCTGCCCATGGCTGTGTAACATCAAACTGTGTTTAACACCAACCAGGCCTGTCTTGTACTGACTGACCTCAGGACACCACAATAAAGGTTAGTAAGGTTTCAGATAAAGGAAACAAAAAAAAAAGATCGCTGGGCCCAGCAAAAAAAGGACAGAAACAGAAAGAAAGAAAGGTGGTGCACTTGATGCCAGAAAGCAAACATGCAATTAACTTCCACAATAGTGCAAGCAGCCCTGTCACATATCCCCCACTTTAAGAGGAAAACAGTCAGGATTTTTCTCCAACATACTTTTGTAATAGACAGGGGTGCTGCTATTTTTTCTCCCCTATACTGAGAAATACGGAACCTCCGCCCTCCCACTCTAGAGGTTCCATGTCCAGGCCCTATATGAGACAAAACCACATTTACTGTTGTCAAATCTAAATACACTAAAGTTCCTGAACATCAATCTTGCTATTTCTCAGCACCTTCCTTCCTAGTTATTTCAGCCCCATATCGGGATAAATGATCTGCATAATGATGCTGACTTCCCTGGCGGTATGATACCGTAAATTTAAATGGTTGCAGGGCTAGATACCATCGGGTAACCCGGGCGTTTTTACATTGCATATTGTTTAGCCACGTAAGTGCATGATGATCGGTGACTAGTGAAAATTGCTGACCCAACAGGTAACACCTCAACACTTCCAATGCCCACTTAATTGCCAGACATTCCTTCTCAACCGTGGCATATCTGGTTTCTCTTGGATATAGCTTACGGCTTATATACAAAACAGGGTGTTCCACCCCTTCAACTTCCTGACTAAGTATTGCCCCTAGCCCCACCTCTGAAGCATCACAGTGCACAATGAATGGTAACTTGAAGTCTGGACTTTTCAACACTGGTTAACTGCATTAAATATCCTTCAACTGGTTAAATGCAGCATTACACTCTGGAGTCCAGGTCACCAAATTTTGTTCCTTATTCTTGGTTAAATTGGTCAGCGAGGCTGCTATGGATGAAAAGTTAGGGATAAACCTTCGGTAATATCCTACCAATCCAAGAAAGGATCTTACCTCCTTTTTGGTTCTAGGTATCGCTGCTTCCCGAATAGCATTCACCTTGCTATTTTCCGGTCGCACCTCTCAATTACATTGGTGATCATAGTACTTGGCCCATTCTTCCCTTGTCGGCAATATCTGGCTATGTGTCCTGGTTTCTTACAGAGATGGCATATTCGTCTATCCTGTATATGTGACCTCTGACCTGCCCCCGGTCTAAATGAAGATTCCCTTACTGGTGCATGTGATGAGGCGGGAGGAGATCTTACCACTGGTCTTCTCTCACATTCCTGATGAGCTGCCAAATAATCCTCAGCCAGGTCTATAGCTTTATCCCCAGTTTTGGGTCGATGTTCCTGCACCCACAGTCGCGCACCTTATGGCAGAATCTCCAGGAACTGCTCAAGGACAAATAGCGCCATAATTTCCTCTTTTGCCTTCTCGGTCGGCTTAATCCACTTATTCATAAGATCCATCAATTTGGCATAAGTCACCCGCAGTCCTTCTGAATGATTATAGCAGAGGTTGCGGAATTTTTGCCTGAACGTCTCCGGGTTGATGTTATATCGCCTGTACATGGCCTCTTTCACCATCTCGTAGTCTTCGGCATCCCCTGGACTTAGAGCACTGTAGGCCATCTGAGCCTTCCCGGTCAGTGTGAGCACTAGCCTCATTACCCATTGTGATCTTGGCCACTGACTTGCTCTGACCACCCTCTCAAACATGACAAGAAAAGCTTCAATGTCATCCTCAGGGCTCAGTTTATTTAAACCGATCTTTTTGAGGATGATAGGCCCAGGTGCTGGTGTTATGGTTCCTGCTTGAAGGAGCTTCATAAAGTCCGCCATCTGCTGCCGCTGCATATCATCCATCCGTCTCTCCTGTTGCTCTACTTGTGTGGCCCATTGCCGCTCCTGTTCCTCACTGCGGTTCTCTAGTTCCCTCTGCCGTCTCTCTTCTATCTCCTGTCGCCGCTGCTTTTGTCTCTCTTCCATCTCCTGTCGCCGCTGCTCTTGTTTCTCTTCCATCTCCCGTCGCTGCTGCTCTTGTTTCTCTTCCATCTCCTGTCGGCGCTGCTCTTGTCTGGTCAGGACACCTGGATATCTTCGTCTGTTAGGGCGAGCTGCTACTTTCCTTTGGGTCCTTTTCATCGGGGACCACAGGGTTTAGATGTTCGGTACAGCATCAATTATCCCACCGCTACCACCACATGTGAAAGGTTGCGTCCCAGCCTTTGTTTAAAGAAGCATCAGCATCAGACCCTGGGAAGAATGGAAGAGGCTTTTGCTGTTCTCTGAACCTTCTTTTTATTAGGTATTCCACATTCAGGTGTACAACAGCCAGTTCCCCCAGCGTGATGTCTCCAGCTACAGAGAGTAGCCAGCAATATCTGCATTAGAAAGTTTGCATCCTTTCACTGAATTTCCCCAGACATCCTCATATCACATAGCAGCAGTAAGGAGTGCATTAGGAGACAACCTCATATCACATAGCAGCAACAAGGAGTGCAGCACCCCAGGGAAAGAAACCCCCTCCCTTTTATTACTGGTTAATTTGGACCAAACCAAATTAGGTAAACCACACAGGGGAGTTGTCTCCCAAAACTTACACAATTTGCAAACATAATACACTTCACACAACATACAATTTTCTATAGCAAGCCCCAAAAACAGTACCTTTTTCAAACATGCATGTCTTTACTCTGCAAAATAAATGACATTCAGTATCACTTACTTTAATCCCCCCCTCCATATCATGGTATAATCTACCCTGTGGTATGCAGGAAGGAAACACCCTTTTCCTTTTTAACAGAGACTGCCCATGGCTGTGTAACATCAAACTGTTTTTAACACCAACCAGACCTGTCTTGTACTGACTGACCTCAGGACACCACAATAAAGGTTAGTAAGGTTTCAGATAAAGGAAACAAAAAAAAGATAACTGGGCCCAGCAAAAAAAAGACAGAAAGAGAAAGAAAGAAAGAAAAGTGGTGCACTTGATGCCAGAAAGCAAACATGCAATTAACTTCCACAATAGTGCAAGCAGCCCTGTTCACAGTAGGGGTACAGTATTTATTGCTAAAAAAAATCCATGAATTATTGTATTTATATTGTTTCATGTTATTAAAAAAAACTAAAAAAAAGATTTAAAATCAACAAATAAAACAAAAGAATAAAAAGGTGGAAACATATTGTTTGATATAACGTGAAATGTAAATATATAAATGACCAGTAGCTGGTCAGCCACATGATTATTGGTCAGAGTCAGTGTACTGTATACTTGTCAAGCCCTGGTAATTAATACACCTGTGATACAGCCACGGTGGGCAGGGTACAGCTGTAGAGCACTGGTATAGACGAGACAACGAGTATTCTAAAGATTGCCTTGATAAAGTGCACGTATCGTACTTAACGCGTAGAAGGGTTGCAACCCTCTATTTTATGGCCTCACATTAAAGAAATATTTTTTGCCAGACCTGCTCCTTATTATTCTTTGCTGTGCGCTGCACACACATTGCAATTGGATTCTCCTGACCTGACGCAGCTGCATGCTTGTGGAGAGAGCTACTGGGGATACTGAGTCGTGAGTACGTTTACCTGGGGCAAGCCCAATGAGGTAAGGGGGGGGGGTGCACCTACCCCCACCTTCAGGGTGGATTAGAGCCCCATTATAGGTTTAGTACTTATATTGGAAATTACCCAGTGTGTGCCTCATTCTCCTTTTATTATAAATGGGGGAGACCAGGCGCTTACCTTTAGTAACAGATAGTGATGACACCAATAGATATGGTTACTCTCTTTTCTTGCAGAGTTGTTCCTATGGTCCCTTCTGCTTCAACCCCTAGAAGGGATAGTCCGAAGCCCTTATACAAACGTGAGAACAAATGGAATAGGGGAGCGAGGGATAAATAGATATACATCCATAAACGACGAAAAAACTTGCATAGAATAAACCCAATGTGGTGGGATTAGGACAGAACGCGTTTTGCCGATTGGACGGCTTCCTCAGGCTCATAACATGACGTGTGGTGGGTCCCATGAGCTCTTATAGACCCACCTAGCTAATTAGTTAATTAGTTTGTATTGTTTGCACAGTTGCCTGCAATAAGCGCCATTCACTTGTTGCTGATTCTCTAGCTCCTAGCCAGTTTCACATGACATTGCTAGTGTGTCCATTTTATGCAGGGTTTTAAAAGTTTTCAATGCATCTTACTCTTATCTACTGCATCCTTGTGCCTTACAATATTTAACTTCATTGATTTAGTCCTCTGGGTTCCGTTACCCTAATTAATAGTTCATAATGTTCCCCATAGTTTTTTAAACGCAAAGTTGGAAATTAAAAGCTGATTTCCCTTCATCATCTAGGTTCATTAAAAACGTTTTAGGCATATGCTTTATACAATAAATTTAAAAAAAATATAAAAAACAGTTTTATACAATCACCGTAAAACCTCACACATACTCTATTTATTTGGGTTTTTGAAAACAGTTTCAAAGCGGTAGTAAATGGTATCTTTCCCTTAAATCTATATCTGACTGTTAATAGGATTTAATCCATGTTATCGAATAAAAGATTGTGTAATAAACCCATTACAATTAAATAATTCATTCAGTAGACAACTCTAATAATACAAAAAATAATAAGCATAAAATGGGAAGAGACAGGAAAAAAAAAAAAAAAAAAAGGGAAAAAAGGGAAGGGGGATGGGTGGGGAGGAATGATGTGGGGGAGGAGGGGAGGGGACAAAAGAAATTATTAGTATATAAATATCGTACATATAATTAAAATTGAAGTTAATCTAAAGGATAAAATCAAGCTCGATCTACACCCCAATGTTACAAGTGTCATCCTTGCTTAAATAAACGCCGAAATATCCAAGTCAACATTCAGGCCCTTCGGTGTTAAAGTTTTGAGTTGGTATATCCAAAACGTTTCTCTTTGTCTCAATCGTTTAAGCCTATCTCCACCTCTCCAATTTTCGTTGACTAGCTCTATTCCTCTATAGATCAAGCCAGATGGATCTCCCCCATGTACCTGATTGAAGTGTACAGGTACACTGTGAGTTGTTAGGCCTCTTCTGATATTGCCTATGTGCTCTTCCCATTTTATGCTTATTATTTTTTGTATTATTAGAGTTGTCTACTGAATGAATTATTTAATTGTAATGGGTTTATTACACAATCTTTTATTCGATAACATGGATTAAATCCTATTAACAGTCAGATATAGATTTAAGGGGAAGATACCATTTACTACCGCTTTGAAACTGTTTTCAAAAACCCAAATAAATAGAGTATGTGTGAGGTTTTACGGTGATTGTATAAAACTGTTTTTTATATTTTTTTTAAATTTTTTTTAAATTTATTGTATAAAGCATATGCCTAAAACGTTTTTAATGAACCTAGATGATGAAGGGAAATCAGCTTTTAATTTCCAACTTTGCGTTTAAAAAACTATGGGGAACATTATGAACTATTAATTAGGGTAACGGAACCCAGAGGACTAAATCAATGAAGTTAAATATTGTAAGGCACAAGGATGCAGTAGATAAGAGTAAGATGCATTGAAAACTTTTAAAACCCTGCATAAAATGGACACACTAGCAATGTCATGTGAAACAGGCTAGGAGCTAGAGAATCAGCAACAAGTGAATGGCGCTTATTGCAGGCAACTGTGCAAACAATACAAACTAATTAACTAATTAGCTAGGTGGGTCTATAAGAGCTCATGGGACCCACCACACGTCATGTTATGAGCCTGAGGAAGCCGTCCAATCGGCGAAACGCGTTCTGTCCCAATCCCACCACATTGGGTTTATTCTATGCAAGTTTTTTCGTCGTTTATGGATGTATATCTATTGATCCCTCGCTCCCCCTATTCCATTTGTTCTCCTTTTATTATAAGGATATAGGTCCTGGTATTTTTGAGCACCATTCTTCTACACATGTATTGCCTTAAACTAGCCTAGTTACATGCTGGGTACATGCTGGGTGTAACCTGTCTAGTTTAAGGCAAGTTTAAGGCATTTCTGCATTGACTAATGACCCATCGGATAACACAGCACGGGTCCCTGGCAGTCCCATTCAGATTGAATGGGACTGCCAGGGTCCCTCGCTGTTAATCTGATGGGCCATTAGTCAATGCAGAAATGCCTTAAACTAGACCCAGCATCTACCTAGGTCTTTTTGGCGATTGCCACTGGTTTGTGTTAGAATAACCGTCGGCACTACAGTATAAGCTAAACCGTGATAGTACTACAACAATATTATACAAACGATTTGCTGCTCAATCCCTAATGCTCAAACCCTATATCTAGTAATGGTGACCAAGGTGCATAGGGACATAAATAATATGCATACTGTAAACAGACTAATAGGGAAAAATCCCCTCAAAAGAGCCCCTTTCACTTGCACTCAAAGTACATATTTCAGATATAAAGATGTTTAAATTATCTTTCAAAATACCAATATTTTCGCCCACAGAATGTATATTAGGATATAAATATCCTCTTTATGTACCACTAATCAAAGAAAAAATATATAATAAAGTTTTATTAACAAATGCTTTGATTATACTTCACCGACGAGAGCAGGTTGTATGGTTATATTTTTTCTCATTGATGCCGGCAATACGACTCAGAAGATCAGAACACCAGGTGCTGCACTGTAGCATGACGGGATTTGTTGGTGTGTATGTGCCATCCCGTTTGCGAGGGGGTCACGCCGCTGCATGGACGTTTTAGACCTCTAATCAGTTTACTGTTTACGCAAGGCTCACTTGTATGTACTGCTGCGGCCAGCTTTATCCTAACGTTTGCCCGGAATTGTTTTCGGCTGGGCGCCGAACTTGGCCGTGCGCCAGCCACGCGCCAGCCGCCTTCCCCTCCCCGCGTGCGCATCTTCGTAGCGCCTCGCGCCTCCCGGCTGCTCACCTCGCGATCCCCAGCTGCTCCCCCTTGCTCCCCCTGGCTGCTCTGCATCTTCCCCTTACCCCATCAACATTCAGGGCCTTCGGGGATGCCGGGGAACCCTGGCACGGTGTGACCAGCGCCACTGTGACGCGCGGCACGTGCCAGGAAACAGCCGCGAGACAGCCGCGTCTGCCCGCACTTTGCGGTGGCGGCCGCTTTAGAATAAAGGCGGCCGCCACTGTACACTGTCTTTTCCTAGATACTGTCTAAACACAATATGTGTATCAGTTATTAGTGTACTGTGACTATCCAAGTGAGCCTTTATGTTGAAGTACATGGACTGTTAGATTGCTATACCAACCACTTTAACATAGGGATCAACAGTTACTGTATGTATCGCTAATACAATATACTCATGTTAAGTTATATGAGGCTAAATGTACATTGTGTCTAATATGACATATACCTACCTGTTATGTGCATATGATTCATTGTAGAGCTGTATCTTATATACCAGCTAATTTGTTACTTGGGGTATTAATGTACCATACAACTACTGTAGCAATTGTATCGCTGTCATACAATACATCAACTTTCATAGTGGTTTTGACTCGACGGGTACTAATCACCTAAGAAGAGTATTATGGTGATAGGAAGTAATGTCCTGCTATGAGTCATAATTATTAACAATTGGTTTAAACAGAGATATATTGCTAAACGGTGTTGTGGTTCAGTCAACATAATTGTTACCCACTAACTATAAGTGGGCTAAGGACGTACCAATATAGCTACCGCAGCCTCTCAATGGAGTACTTTTTAATTGCACTGTATATATACTAACATGAAGCGTCGACGTCATTTGTTAATAAAACTTTATTTTATTTTTTTTCTTTGGTTAGTGGTACATAAAGAGGATATTTATATCATAATATACATTCTCTGGTCGAAAATATTGGTATTTTGAAAGATAACAAACATCTTCATATCTGAAATATGAACTTTGAGTGCAAGTTAGTACTACAACAGTGCTGGTTAGTACTGCGGCAAAGGGGTATTGGGGAAAAATGGTAATACAGCTCCCTGGGTGTGGTACCTGCTCAGGGGTAAAGTTATGGAGGCAATAGACCATGTAAAAATCCCTGTTAGTTTGCTAGAGTCTCACAGGTGTGCTCCCCTCTGGGAATAAATCAGGGGAGGCTGTAGCTCGCTGCAGTATATTGAATACTACCAGCATTTAAGGAGTTGTTGGTGGTATTAACACCCCGTTTGGATAATTCATTGGGTGTGAAAGCCGCTGGGTAACTAGATGCCCTAATTATTGCCTGCCTGGGGGCACAATGGAGCACTAGAGGGAGATACCGTCGGCAGGAGACGATTACTAGTCTCTGCTAAATTTGCAGGTGCGCTCCCCCATGGGAATAAAGGGGCCAAATGATAGCCAGCATGAAAAGGGATCATCGTGCATGTGACAAAACAAGTAGGGTTGTGCACTGACGCTCTACCAGTTGATGCGGAAGCACCAACACTGAGTCCTTCTGATGGCAGTTCTCTGTGGATCTCATGGTGGGTTTAACATTCCCCAGAGGTCCCTACCATGGGATAAACAGGTTGCTGACAGCCTCTTGCTGACCTGCATCCATTCCATTCCGGTTTTCCTTTATGATGAGGTTGATCACCTTTTGAAGTTGCATTGGAATCCCCATCTTCTCCAGTTTGAACTTTATCTACATATCCATTTATATTGATTGGTGGTTTTGTTGTTTATTATATGTAATAATTGAATTTTAATTAATCATACACTTATCTAATTATCTTTTTCACATTTATTTTTATTCACGCCCTATATATGAGGTTTAGCGCTACTTATCTTGTGTATATATACACACAGATACACTACAATCATATAATTCATACATACATAAATAATACTGATCATCTCTTTCTGGACTGTAGGTTATGGCAGGGGTGCACAAACTGGAGGGGAACCATTTTGTAAAGGGGATGGCATACTTACAGGGGCTTCGCATTCTTCTCCACAACATTTAAACTGATTGCCAGGGAAGAGCGTGGGTCCTCTGTAATAGCCTCTTTCCTGCTCTGCGGATGCTCCAGGCATGTGTCACCATAACAAAGCAGTATCAAATGACGCTACAACGTCAAATGGCAACACAACGTCATATGACAATGAGACGTCTTGTTGCCATGACAAGACGTCACTGGTGTGACTTAAAAAGTTTGTGCACCCCTGGGTTAGGGTACCTCAATGCATGTGAGGTAATGCAGTATACAGTAAATCCTAATGATATAACTTACAGTACATGTGCAGGAAAATTCAATAAGGGTCCAATTTACTAAGACATCCTCTGCCATCAGATACCTTTCAGTACAGATTAGGACACCCTACAGTTATTCATTTTAATGGGCTTTAAGAGGTTTTCTAGCACTAGACACAGTACTGTTGGGCTCCCCATACCAACTGAATCTTACATAACTTGTTCTCCTGTCCCCACATAATTCTTC
This sequence comes from Ascaphus truei, assembly GCF_040206685.1. Classification (NCBI taxonomy): domain Eukaryota; kingdom Metazoa; phylum Chordata; class Amphibia; order Anura; family Ascaphidae; genus Ascaphus; species Ascaphus truei. The sequence goes on from NC_134486.1 coordinate 352,194,080, forward strand.
ACATTAACTCACAATTTATATTATCCTGCTTTGGATTCCATGAGTCTCTGTCTTTTGTGGCAGTTTGTGTTAATGTAATACTTTTGTATGTTATATTGTTTATCATTCTTAACTATATTGTACGTACTGGACATCTAGACTTACTTGTGTGTACTGTAAGACAAATTGTACAGTACATGGTTGAAAACATAAAAAAACTTGAATTAACACATTTGATGAAGATCCTTAATCCTATTAAACTCAATTTCTGCCATGATATGATTTATTTTTTATATGGCTGTCATTTAAAAAAAATGATCATGCAAATATAATTTAATTTGTTTTATAGGGCTTTATCACAAATCTGATGTTCTTCCTTGTTTTCATTGACTCGTATTGACCTAATAGTACACCTAACATATATTGTACCTGCTTATTAAGATTTTCCATTAACAGGTGATTTATGATTTTGCTACCCTATAGCTGACCAGACTGGGATGTTATTCATAGGAGATGCAGTCATGAAGGTAGGCAAAGCCTCAACATGTTGGATATTAACAGTTTGTTTTTATCATAGTTGGAACACCCTCCCCCCGCCCCCCAACATGAGTGCAGTACAAAATTAATTCAGAAGGGATTATTTACAGGCTGAGACATATGAAACTTAACAAGTAATTTGTATGCAAATTAGTTTATTTAATTAAGACTGTTGATGATCACCTAGATCCCTCTTTGGGATATGACAGCAAAATTAAAGAGAGCAACCATGTTTATGATTTATTATAATCTTCATGTTAATCCAAGTAAACATATTTCCACATTCAATTAAAGCAACAGCCTGTTGTTTTTTTCTTTGTTTACCTTTACCAGGTCATCTCTAGATTATGATTTGCAGTCCACAGAACTTTAGGGACCAACCAGTTATTCAGTGTGGGACTTAAAAAATCTTTGTAGCTGTCTTTTGAGCACCAGAGGGGACTAGATGACAGACATATTATGTACACCAAGCAAGTATTCTTGCCCGATGGTCAAAACTACAGTTGTTGAAAAAATGGCTGTCGCCCCAAAAGGAAGCACATTTAAGTGGTGCACTCTTATTTTTTGATAAATCGACATTATCTTAGCACATAGGTAGCACCAGTTGCCAATTCTGGCAACATAGGCAAATTCATATACCAATTGATTTCAATTGGTGAGCGTTATGATACCCTTTCTATTCAAAACTACTGTAGTTGAATTTTGGGAACCACCGGTTCCTGGGGATTAGGAAACCATGGATCCGCAATGATGTACCCCAAGAGTCAGTTAGTATAAAAAGAATATATACCCCCAATAAAATGATGGAGCAGCAAGGACTGCTGCTTTACGGTGATCAACGCCATATAAAACCAACATTATATTAACATTATCATTATACATCATCAACTTTTCTGCCTGAATGACACACAAATACTGTAGTCTGCACAACATATTAAATATTCTGTTTAATGATATGCATTATTATAAAATCTAGTAGGGAAACATGCTATTTGTTTAAAAATTATATGTTGAATAATTCATCTATCAAATTTGCTTTGATTTGCTAATTTTAAATTTGATTCAAATGATAGAAACTAGGTCTGATTAATTTATTCATAATATGGGTTTAAGAACTTTTTAGTTCTTGTATTCAATGTAGTATCTTGTCCTCTCTCTATGCAAAAAGATTCCTATTGTTTCACAGACAACACAAGCACATCTCTAGCTATGTGCAGTAACAATGAACACAAATATCTTTCCAATTTCAGGTCAATGGTATAAATGTAGAAAATGCAACTCATGAAGAAGTGGTAAGTTGTAACTATTGTGCATTTTTCTGTATTCAACCTTTTTGTAAAGTTTGTGATCCTGCTGCACTGCAATACTAAGATATCCATTACAACGCAGCCTTTAGCACTGATGGTGCAATAATACCCATCATTTTAGTGAAAGCTTTCCAATTTTCTTCAAACACCCTCTACAGTATGTCATTTTTTTGGAGTACCAGTTACTTGTAGCCAGTCATTCTTGCAGTGGGCTCTTCAATGATGAGACTGTAAAAACATATCTTAGATGTCTTCATTATTTTTCCATACTCTGTATGCATATTTAGGGAAAGGGAAGGATGAACAGTGAATTTAACATATCTTTACTCAAATCTGAAATGTTTTAATCAGTTCCACACACTATACAGTACGGTAAGAGATTTGTAGTGAAAGTTACTTATTCGTAGCAATGTAATTGGTAAATTAAGTGTTGAAAAAGTGTTGTGGGTGTGTAATTCAGTCTGGAAATAGGTGGAATGGTGAAAAAGGAAAGAGGTTTTTATTTTTAGTAGAAAATCCGTTTTTGCTAACAAATGTATTCCAAAAGTGGCAGTGGATGGTAATTATCATATGAACAGAATATACTGGATATCTTAGGGGAAACACATTCAGTATAACAAATGTATAGGAAAGGGAAACTGTAGATAACAGTGTTAGTTTCTTTTACAACGGTCTTGTAGTGATAGTAGTTATTTACAGACAGATGTTCTAGTTTATCTCTGATAATCAGTGCAAGATACTATAGAGGCTGAACTTTGCCCAAAAACAGACCCTGAGCAGTGAATCATTCTAACAAAGATAAACAATTCAGTTATTTTAAAGAAGGCTTCCAACCAATTAAAATAACTTTCCCACCTGTTAAAACTGTCTTAAACAAATATTTTGTGAACAGAGTGGCTGCATGTATTAGGCAAAGCGATACTATTTTTTGGTGCATTGGACTGCTGTTCAACCTTTTCAATGCTGGATGGAACAGCTGACCTTCCCAGCAGTGAAAGATTCACAACATATTTCAGCTTTGCTACTATTAAATCAAGTCTCTTTTCCACCATTTTCATTCCAAACTTTATATGGCTATGAATTAGTATATTATGTGAATTAAGCAAGTGATTAGTTTGTAAAATAAAAATGTGATAAGCTCCTTAGATAGTTATGGTTGCACAGATCTGAAATGCAACTGAAATGATCTAAAGAAGTTAATACTGTGTGAAACTAGCAAGTTCCTATCAACAGGACTTTTTCTGTGATACTGTACATCTGATTTTCTTTGATTTTATTTCAGAGTCACACCACTTTTCCCTTGATACTGTACATACATGTAGACCTCCTTCTGGCACTGGTAGACACTTGGCCCTTAGGGATTGTACTATGACACCCTCCAGCACCTTAATGCCCATTCACTCAATTAATACAGCAACAAGTCTATTAGAAAGCATGTAAGCTAATTTTTATATAATAAATCTTGAGCTGACAAAACTAACAAATAAAATGGTTAAATCTATAGGAGGAGGTGCCCGAATTATTTTTGCTGACAAATAGAGATAGTGATTGAAAAATCCAGCCTTAAATAGCAATCTCCTGATTGGAAGGTAGTTCACGCCAACCTCACCTGGTCACAGTTGTAATTTGACCCTTTTAGACAATTACTGGGAAGTTACTAAATTGTGTTAAAAACTTAATCAAATGGATATTGTAAGAGGACAAATTTGTCATGGCTATGACTCGGCAAGATTTGAAGCATAACTCTTAGAGTTTGGATTTAAAGCAACCAAGACCTGTATATCTGGATTTGTTTGTTGTTCCTAGACTGACTATTCTCATAGGAGCTCATTGCATACAATCCATTCCATTGTCAATGCATGTGTGTCCTATTAGGCTGCACACAGATACAATATGTACACAGTATATTGAAGTATGCTAATACCCAATTCGGCGATATATATATATTCATCTATATCCATACTTCACCACTGGGGATTTATATTTCACTGTAGCTATGTCTGCACTGCGTGTACTGCTGCGGCAGCTTTTATTCTTACTAATCACCGGCTTTTACCTGGCATGTTCCTGGAATGCCACGTTGTTCACCTGGAGTATACCGGGCTCCTTTTGCCTTCCCAGCCAGGCGCATGCCCGGCTGACGCGCGGTTGATGTGTTAATTGATAATGGTTCAGGATTTACTAGGCTGCAATGCTTCGCGTTTCCGCCAGATGGCATAAATTCATGACTTGTAATGCGCCGAATCAGTAATGTGTCGGCTTGCAGGTGTTTCGTTTAAAAAAGATACTGTGCCACAGTGTGCCATTGTAACTTGACCTTGGCCTTGGCCTTGGCCTTGAGACTGAAGGAAGAGTTGCCAAAATGTATCAATTTAGGCTTTTCATATTAAAGAAAGACAAAGACCAGTTTGTGTTACACTATTCTGCAGAGACCCACCATGAGTGTTCAAGTGCAGCCTGCTTTCCATAAACCTGACAGAAGTTACGTGTATTTGATATGGGCCGCGATTAATGCAACAGAGGATAAGATGGCAACAGTTGCTCAAATTTATCAGTATTTTATCGAAAAATATGACTTTTACAAATTTTCGCCAACTCCTCATACGTGGAAGCGTGCAGTAAGGAAAAGGTTATGTAGTGACCCCTGTTTTCACCGTATTGAGCCCCAATTTGTTGGAGGGTATTGGTGTGTGTCACCGGATTTTTCCCGTATCTATGATCATGGAGGCGGCAAAAGGCGAAGGGTCGTGTTAAAACCAACTAAGAAGCGTCAGTCGCTGCCAAGCAATGCACCAGCACCAGCACCAGCACCGGCTTCCAATGATGGTCCCACTGTCAGTGACAACCCTGAGCCTGAGCCTGAGGCTGAGCTGGATTTGGCGTGCAGTTTTGATGAAGCTTGCATGTACCTAAGCGATTTCCAGCCTCACCTGCTGACTACAGGTGGACTAGTCCCGCTGCCAACTATCGACATGGATGATGAAGAAAGCTGGACTGTCAGTGGACCGGCGCCGGCACAAGCTGAATGGGAAATTCAATGGTGAGTACTGTCTTGTTGCCGTATTATTTTGGTGGGGCTGGCTGGGTACTTCTTTAGGGGGCTGACCATTACTGTACATTAAAACTTTTCTTTTTTTTCCCTCAGAAAAGAAAACGGCTAATGGGGGGATTTCGATGGATAATATTGTACTGTATGCTGATGTTTTCCGGCCGTACAGTATACTGTGTAATAAACCCTGAATAAATAAAACTATGCATTTATTCTACATATTCAGTATCGTTTCATTATGTGTCTTCCACAGTATACTGTACAGTGGTACTGCTGCGACACACTTTATTCGAGCAAATACCCAGTATGTACCTGGCAGATACCTGGAATGCGCCGCTCCTCACCTCTGACAAGCCCCGTTGCGTTTGCCTTCCCAGCCATGGTTCATGCCTGGCTGACAGGCGGCTGATCTGTTAAATGATAATGATTAGGATTTAATAGGCTGCAATGCTTTGCGTGTCTACCAGATGGCATAAATTCATGAATTGTAATGCAGTATATATATATATACTGTGCAGTATTGCAGCCAGCGGGAATAAAATGCTTCAATCCCTGCCTGGAAAATAACGCAATGCACTCGGGCAGAAAACAGTCACAAACCTCAATACACCCGAGTATACCCGAATTCGTGGGACTAGCCGAGCTCGAATAAAGTGTGTCGCCAGTGTATACAGTGCCTAACATCTATGGGCAAAAATAATTTTATTCCTAGGTGCCCTAGAACAGAAGTTCCCACGCCAATTGCCCGTGAACTTGACCACGGCCCTAAGTAGTTCCCACGCCAATTGCGCGAATATAATGTAAAATAACCCGTTCTGTGGGTCTGAGCGGGTTGAAATTTACCTGGTCCTCATGCGGGAGGACCCTTGCCACAGTGGCAAAATATCAGCCTTCAAAGACCCCCGAAACCGGAGATACCAAAAGACAGTTTAAAAGCAGAATACCAAAGTGGCTTTTTTTCTGCCATGCAAGTCAAAGGCAGAAATCTGAACTTTAACATCACCCTGACTCCGTTCTGTTGCCACAAGAGGGTCGCAATTTGCCATGCAATCCTGCCGCAACTAGGACTACATGGTCACCGAATATGAGCCCTCTAGGTAGAACAGAACCGGAGTTGTGGATTCCAGGTTTCTGCTCATTCTGACTTAGCCGGTTCAAAGCTTTCTCCGCCATTTGCGCTCAATGGTAGGACCCTCCTCGCCGGCGTGACCCTTTCTTGCCGCCATTACTGCTGGGACCCTGTTGGGGTCAAGTGAGGAGGTTCCTAACATCTAGGGGCAAAATTAATTTTATTTCTAGGTGCCCTAGAACAGAAGTTCCCACGCCAATTGCCGTAGTTCCTATGCCAATTGCGCGACCAGCCAGTTAAAAAACAGTGCAGCAAGCCTCTACAGTACATTTGTTACACTGGCTAAGGAGCAAATGGAAACAATGTGAGGCAATTCAACATGGTCTTTTATTGGTGGAGTCAGTACAAAAACATTTATTTACAATATTGAAACATTTAAAGTGCACAGCAATTCTAACCATCAACACACAATAATACATTCTGCAGCCTTTATTAAATTCTTCTGCCACAAAACATTTTTGGTGCATGGGGCACAGGGAGTTAAAGTGACTTGCTTTTTATGTACTGTATTTGGGGGTTGTCTTTGGGGGTTTATTCATCAAATTATTATGATGAACTGCCTTTTGAAATGACACTGCTGTTAACTATTTCAGCCACACACCTCCAGAGTTTTTAATCCCTCCCTAGCCAAGCGTCAATCGGCTGAGTCACCCTAGCCTACAGTACCATCCCCCTCTCTCCACTGGGTCGTTGATCTTCTGCGTATTGCCATTGTGTTCTTAATCCGCCCATAGCCGAGCTACAAACACTTAGCACGCCTGCGTCTAATCACACCATCCCCCTCCCCCAACCCTTAGAGGCCTGTTGTTTGAACGGTAATGCTTTGAAAAATCCCCTCTCGAATTTGAAATGTAAATCTGATGTGCACAGCACTGTGAGAATTGAGAGTACACTGATAAAGTATTTCATCAGGGTGTGAAAATATTTGTCAGTCACTATGGTTTACAGTCACATGTTTTTAATACAATACAGTACATTCTTTAATATCTTTAAAATAAAAATATATAAATCCTGGAAAAATATTTTATAAATAAATAAATAAAATAATTCATTGGTGCACTGTAGGGGTGTCAATGATTATAATTCACAGGAAAGTGAATAAATATTTATTTTATTTTATCAGGAACCAAAAAATACAAATATAAAAATAATCAGGAATAATACATACAGTAATGCAGTCTTTATTAAGTTATTTTGGCAGCTTGAAATTGGATAACCATTTGGAAAACCTTTGTAAAACATGGGGAAACATGAGTAATGCACATTTATAATATATTATTTAATTCTACAGTATATACAGTACAGTACTGTAATGTACTGTATAATATACTATACTGTTTATACTGTACTGTATAGTAAAATTAATTTTTCTTTAGTCTTTATCTTTTCCTCATTCTATCTGCAGTACAGTAGTTCATTGAGAGAGGAGAGGTTTTGTGTACATCATTGCTGCTGTTTATATACTGTACATTTGACTGTACAAGCAGATTTGACTGGACACAACGCCCCCATCCCCCTAGGCCACCGTTTTTCCTGGAACGACAAGAAAACCAAAAATTTGTGCAGTTACTGTACTGTATTATGGCAGAACTACTGTAGGTGGCTGGTGCAGCTTTCTCTGGAAAGAAAAAAAATGGGTCAGTTAGTAGGCAGTTACTGTAGTACTGTCAAACTAGTGTACTGTATACTGTACTGGAACTACTGTATACTCTGACTACTGTTAAATTCTATGTACTCTAACCTGATGGCTGGTGCTGCTCTCTCTGTAAAGAAAAAACTAACTACTGTATACAGTACTAGTACTCTTACTATCTGGAAAGAAAAAATCTTTGCCATACTTACCTGTAACATACTGTACTTACAATACTACAGCACAGTACTACTTTCCTGATGCTTGCCCATTACGCGCGATGACAATGGGCAACACAGTGGCAATATGGTCTATATATTTACTGCAGCGTTCCACAGTGAGTACATCGTTCCAAAAACTCAGTATGCCTTTCAACAACTCGTCCTTTTTGGAGGGTTTCACCACTTTCCGGATATGGTCCTTCAGCTGATGCCAGACCATTTCGATCGGATTGAAGTCTGGCGACCTGTCATTGGAAAGAAAGGACAATTGGTTTAAGAGCTAAAAACAGTGGGGAACAAAAATGGGACACGGTCTACTGCACTTACTCCGCTGGCGTCTTCACCCAGTTGATGCCGCGCTCAAGGATATGCGCCGTTGACGCAGTGTGCTTGGGATCGTTGTCCTGGTAGAAGCGGTGACCATTGGAGAAGTCGCATGTGATGTATTGCACTATCTCGGGCACAATGTTGTCTTGGAAGAAAGCTTTGTTCATGATTCCTAAAGCAAGAAAAGAAAAGTGCTCAAAAAACTGCACAATAGTACAGTACAGTGCATACGGTAAGGCAACACTAGTCAAGTACAGTGCATTAGGCGACATTATATTTGATACATTTTACCTTCAAAGATGACAATGCATCCCAGTCCACGCCTAGAGATGGCACCCCACACATGCAGCTTCACAGGGTGTTTTGGCCGCGGCTTCAAAGATAAGCGTCCTTTTTTGTGGAACGCAAATCTTGCAAATCTCTCCAGCGACACAGTAGACTCATCAGTGAAGATGCAATCCTGAAAAGTCTCCCCACTGTCGATCCATGCCTGGGCCTGGACCCCTCTTTTGATTTTGTTTGCGTCCCGTATCATGGGGTACGCTCTGTAATGACAAGGAAATTTTTTTTTAACGGCACAGTGCAGTACAGTTTGCTAAACAACACTTTTACCTCCTGTACTGTCCAGTACTAACCTCACACGTCCATATTTCCATCCAATGCTGCGTCTCATCTTCTTTATGCTGGTCTCGGATACAGTCAGATTGTGCTTTTCCTGCAGAGTGTATTTGACCCTTAATGCACTCCTCTCATTATTCTCCTCACTTATTTTGTCCACCAGAACAGTTGTCTCCCTACAATGTAAAGAAATTATATTGTTTTATTAATATGCAGCAATATAAAATGTATATAAATGTAATGTTGTAATATACAGTACATTAAATATAAATAGACAAAATATATATACTGTTGTACTATAAATATAAATATACAAAATAAATATACTGTTGTAATATAAATATAAATATACAGTACATCCTATTCAGTATATACCGTTGTAAGATTAATTGAAATATACAAAAATGTATACTGTACTGCTGTACTATAAATATAAATAGACAAACTACTGTACAGTATGTTGTAATATAAATCAACAGAAATAACAACAGTATTACAGTAGATACAGAACTGTACTGTAGATGTACAGTACAGTTTTCTATATATTTTTTTTTGTTAAGTTTTATAAATATACTTACGCGTTTGTTACCCTTGGTGCCTTTTTCCGGTCTCTGTTTTTTCCTTGTGCATGATAGCTCACGGTGGTTGATGGCACAACGAGGTCAGAAGTTGCTAACCAGCGTTGGATAGCAGCAATTCGGTGTCCGCTCGTGTACATCTCCTTAATTCGCATGCTGAGATCCTTTGAAATCTTTTTAACAGGCATTGCTGTGAGTAGAAAGAAATACAAACACAAGAATGTATATTCGATGTTTAGTCGATGTGTATTCTATGTGCAGTCAATACACAAAATGGATGGTGTATTTATACGGTAATGACTCACACGCCCACTTTCAACACCTTTCAACACCTGTACCTGGTCGCCTGCATAGGCCACCACTCCGGGATCTTTATATGAACTTGCCCTTGTCCAGATACTGTACTGCATTGTGCCACCTGGTTCCATGGAGCATCCCCGGTTCTATGGACGCAAGAAACCTCTCACCTCTGCCGTGCCTGTCATGCTGAAAAAGCGAAAGGCGGTTGCCGTTTCCACGCCAAGGGCAAAGCGACAGGCTAAGGCCAATAAAGAAAACCTTCTGCTGACCCCAAAGGTTAAGGGTTTCTTAGACGTAAGCCTCATTATGTGAAGAAGATATACGGTAATACGCTCTCTACGCAAAACGAATGGCAGCCAACCCATCGGACCCGCAGACCACTTCCCATATGCTTCGACGACTCTGCTTTAGCTGTCCCGGAAATCTTCATCCCGTCTTCTCCACCCCCATCTTCTCCGGTTCCATCTGACGATGCTTCCGCCTCTGAAATCCAAAGGTCACCTTCTCCATCCCTCTTCGACACTACCGCTTCTCCTCTACCGGTTATCCACAGGCATCGATGCCGCTTCTGTCCATGGAACCCCCATCTCATCCTCCGTTGCACCCATCCCCCCAGATGTCCAGACGCCATGCACAAGAAGCAGCTCGTTGGACCGGATGCTGAATGGGATACGTGTGGATCTCCCCGGGAATTCTATTGTGCTGGCAAAGATAGATCTGCTTCTGGAGACCATGTTAAATGTGGAGCAACGGATGCTACAAATGGAGCAATGGATGGATCAATGGATGGAGAAGATAGAGGCTGACATTGCGTGCATACATTATTTGCTCGGTGCTAATGCCCCTGTTTCCCCGACGCCGGAGCAGGAGGGTGACATGGATGTGATGAATGGGACCTCCGACCCCCTTCCATCACCAAGCACCCCCCTCCACCAGAAGATATAGTGTACATGTATGCCGTTGAGGAGGACATGACAACCCCGTCAAGACCACGCCAGGAGACAACACGGCAACCACGACCGGAGGAAAACTTCCTCCCAGACATCCTACCATCGCCCGTCGCCACAAGCACACCCGCTCCCAAAAGACCTACACCCGCTCGCATCGAAAAAGTGCCCGACATCACCCTGCGCGATCTGACAGCGGCGCTTAGGGAGAAGTATAGGGTGATGAGTGCTGGTGTACCCCACAAGTATGCCTTGATCATTTTTAAGCACCATGTTCCCTACACGTTGTACTGCGAGTGGGTGTTCAAAGTGAACTACGATGTGAATCGCGTAAAAAAGGCCCTTCCTGCCAATTTAAGGAAAAACATTGTGGAAGAATGGCGGCGCTTTTATACAGTTACAGATCCTGTAATGAAAGGCGTTAGAGACTGCATTAATGGCGTTTTGCGCCATGCAAGGAATCGGCCATGGATGGACAATGTGGAGGACTGTCAGTGAGACCATACTGTTGTGCTGAACTGTATTGTACTGTACATGTTTTGCCCTACAGTACCTGCTGGAGATGTTGTTGTATGTTTTTTTTCACAGGACATGCACAACTCCAGTCCCTGAGGGCCGCAAACAGGCACGGTTTTCAATGTTGCCCTGAAAACCTGCCCTGTTTGCTGCCCTGTAGGACTGAACTGGTGCAGGTCTGACTGACAGTGATGCGCACCATCCCACTGTACTGTACTGTATACAGTACTGGGTTTCTTTAATAAAGGAGATGTTACTTAAAATGTCACTTTAACTCCCTGTGCCCCATGCACCACAAATGTTTAGTGGCAGAAGAATTTAATAAAGGCTGCAGAATGTATTATTGTGTGTTGATGGTTAGAATTGCTGTGCACTTTAAATGTTTCAATATTGTAATAAATGTTTTTGTACTGACTCCACCAATAAAAGACCATGTTGAATTGCCTCACATTGTTTCCATTTGCTCCTTTGCCAGTGTAACAAATGTACTGTCGAGGCTTGCTGCACTGTTTTTTAACTGGCTGGTCGCGCAATTGGCGTAGGAACTACGGCAATTGGCGTGGGAACGAGGTCAATTGGCATGGGAACTTCTGTTCTAGGGCACCTAGAAATAAAATTATTTTTGCCCATAGATGTTAGGCACTGTATACCACTGTACAGTATACTGTGGAAGACACATAATGAAACGATACTGAATATGTAGAATAAATGCATAGTTTTATTTATTCAGGGTTTATTACACAGTATACTGTACGGCCGGAAAACATCAGCAACAGTACAATATTATCCATCGAAATCCCCCCATTAGCCGTTTTCTTTTCTGAGGAAAAAAAAAAGAAAGTTTTAATGTACAGTAATGGTCAGCCCCCTAAAGAAGTACCCAGCCAGCCCCACCAAAATAATACGGCAACAAGACAGTACTCACCATAGAATTAAAATTCATTTTCCCCCAGATGTTAGGAACCCCCTTACTTCACCCCAACAGGGTCCGAGCATGTACAATACTGTACTTTAAAATAAATTAAATATGCAATTTTACTATTACTGCGCGCGCACGCACAGACTGTGTACTGTAGGTTAAACCGCGAAGGTATTAGACTTCAGAGACAACAGCTCGCAAACGCCCCCATGCGTTTTTACACGGCATTGCAGTATTGCAGCCAGCGGGAATAAAATGCTTAAATCACAGCCGCGAAAATAACGCTATACACCCCGGGAGAAAACGACACAAAACCGCACATCACCAGGATCTTCTGAAATTCGCGGAGCTAGCCAAGTAAGAATAAAGTTGGTCGCCAGTGTATGAATTATTTGTTAATACAATTGTATTATTTTCTATCCTTAATGTGGATGTGTCTGTAGTGACTAACAAGTCTGTGGTAATAGTCTATTACTATTGTCATATCGGGTTACTTATATCCTGTGACTATTTGGTCTGTCTTTGTTTCTTTGTTCACACTGTGGATAAATGCAACTATTAGGGATCTTTGTGTGATCCCTTTTTGGGGATCACTTTTGTAAATATGGCCTCAACCAAGGAAGACAAACTATGTCTAAAAGTCAAGTACAAGGCTTTGGCTAATTGGCAAACCCCCTATTTATGGAAGCCTTTATCTCACTGGTCAAACTACTTACATATGTGCAGTGAAATGTTACATTTGTATCCCTTTACAAATGGTTGCTAAGCAGGGTTGTTGTAAATTAACAATTAACACATGGACCAATTAATAGCCTGTGTTTATTATATAAGGGTGTGGTACTGCTATCAATACATTTAAAATGTTTTGTCTACTTACAAATTTGTCACCACCTCAAAGATAGAAATAAATAAATATAGAACACATAATCAATGTTAATGTAAAGAATCTTCTGCTGTTTACCAGTGAAACTTATTGATATCCTTGAAATGTTCGAGTTTTTTTGTCATGCACTGAATTATGTAGCTCCGCAATAGCTGTCTGAAACGTTTCGACATGCATTTGGTTTGTATATTTCTCTATATCAAAATAAAAAACACAGACACAGTACTGTGTTTGCTTATCGTCTTTTAAGAAATCCTCCAGATAAGTTGTTACGTTAATCACCTGTGCTAAAATATATTAGGAGCTACATCAGTTTAGTTACAGTAAAAGTTTATCATGTTCTATTAAACTAAAATGTTATGAAACAAAAATTAATAATCATAAGCACATAATTATAAAGTTTCCTACATAATAATTTACAATTCTATTAAAGTAATTTTGTTTTCAATTACTGAAGTAGTTGCTACAGTATGTACAGTATATAAAGGTCTACATTTTTTACAAATTAAAATAGATACAATACTTCCCTCAAAATGTAATTTAATTGACTTTTCTTTCAGAATTGTACAAG